>NC_079517.1:10813289-10867746 GCF_000801105.2 Raphanus sativus
TGGTATCAAAACCGCACTCTACCAACCATGAATCAAGAGTGTTATGCTCTTTCTTGTGATCCATCAATGGTGGTTTTGCTAGCAGTCCTGAAGAAGGAGTTTGTAGCTTTTCGTGATGAGCTGAAGAAGATGGCTCAAGAATGGGAGGATCAGGCAGCAATGTGGCGTAAGAAGATGACGACGTGGAAGACGGAGAGGATGACGGAGAAAAAACCAACTCGACTGGTTCAAAGCGAATCTCTGACATTGGTGACTTCATCACTCAAACGTTCATCACTCAAGCGTTCAGCAACTTCACCACGGAAACAAGGACAAGATCAAACTGTTCCCGTCAAGCATCACCATCACACTGTTCTGGCAAAAAATTCAGGAAAGTGTAGCTGGTCAAACTCTTCCAAGCATGTATCTGGATTTAGTTATTTGCAGCTCCTTCCACGACATGTTTCATTTGGTACTCATGGAAAACATCCGTTTGATCGTGGACGTAACGGTGACGGCGAGATATGTATCGTCAAAGAGGAAGCAGCCCTTGGTAGACCACCACCACTACGTGATAAGAAGAGCGCACACAGTCATATGTTGCTGTGGACAAGAAACATAACATGTAAAGATTTGGATGTTGTGTTGAACCTTGAGGACAAGGTTCTTTAGAGGGTGGAGTATTGATGAGAGTCAACCGGTTAATAACCAAAGTAAACCAATATTGGTTTAGTGCATTAGGGTTGCTCTCCACTAGGAACGTGTGTTAGTGGGGTAGTTACTTTGTCTTCCTCTGTATTTATATACATCGATGTATTTGGAATGAGACATGAAGAGAAAATTGCAGTAAGCTTTTGTGTTTTTGTTTTTAAGTCTTTGAGACCTATCACAGCACCTGTAAAGAAAAGTGACCACAAGATGGTTGACGAACCAGGTTAGAAGATGTTCATCCATTGTAACTCTTGTTCTTGTCTATTTTTGTATATCATATGGTAGATTGATTTGTTGTTGTTTTTGATTGTTGCAGGCACATCGATATTTGTGTCAGATCTGCCAATGGATGCAAGGTGGTCTCAAGTCTCTGAGCTGTTCAAAGGTTTTGGCACCATCAAAGAACATGGAGTTCAAATCAGACACTCCCGGGATAGTGGAAGATGCTTTGCCTTTGTTGCCTTTGAGTCTGTTGCTTCTGTCCAGAGTGTGCTTAAGGCTGCCAAGAGCAATCAGTTCAAGCTTGGGGATCATAAGCTTCGTGTAAGGGAAAAGCAAGTTGCTTATGATGGAAGCAAACCTTATGGTGTGAGAAGTGAAGGTCTAAGCATGAGTCAGAGCGGCTCTGTAGATGGAGGCTCTGTAGATCATCTACAGAGCAAGACTCAGAATGGGTCTGCAGATGGAAGCAAGACTGAGAATGGCTCTGTAGCTGGCGAAGAAGATGGCTACACGCTGGTCAGAAGCCGTAGGAACAGAAGAGAGAAACATTGAAGACTGTTTGAAACAGACAAGAATACTAGAACAGTTACAATTTTTTTTTATAGAAGGGTTATTTGAAGAGATAGGGGAAGAGCGTGCAACTTGAAATTGTTTCGGCATCACAGAGTCGCATCTCTTTTATTCTTTTTACAGTCTTTTTTTGTTCTACTTCTTATGGGACTCGACATGAGTCTTATGTTCTTTTCTCTTTTCAGTCATACAATTTTCCGCCCTTTTTTGCTTATTTTCCTTATTTTCCAAATTTTTAATTCGAATGTTTCAGCTTTAATATTTTTTAATTTATAGGGAAGTGTTTGAGAAATTTCCGAATATATTGAAGATGAAATTAAGATCACTAAAGATTTAGGATTAAAAACTTTTTTTGTATTTTGGAAAAGGATTTATTACAAAGATTTTGTTTTTATAGACTTTTTCGTCAATGTGTTTCTTTTTTTTAGTTGTTGTTTTTGGCTGATATGAGATTTAGTCACATGTCTAATGTCCTTAGAACTTGGCTCACATTTTGTGTTTGATGTAAGGATAACATCCTCCTTTTTTAACAACTTTGATTCGTCTTTGATTATTCATTTGAACATTACCAAGATCATAAATTTGATAGGTCAGGAAGAAGTTTTCATGAACCATGAGTAATAACATGATGTACGTGACTTGGATTGTCTTCAAGCTTGATCTCAACATCTGCTAAGCGGATCTAGTAGCATAGAAGGTGGGGCACGTGCCCCATATAAAATTTATTGAAAACATAATATATATTTAAGAAAAAATAAAACGATATTTTCAGAAACAGAGAGGATATTTATTTAGTTAAAAGATTTATCGTAAGTATATAGTATTAATAATAATATAATAAAAACTTTAAAAAGTATATTTTATATATTCTTTATATAAAAAATATTGTGCCCAATACATAATATTTTTCTAGGTCCGCCCTGTCTGCTTCTATTGTGCTCATGAGTATTATAATTTCTACATGGTCTATCAGCAGGGCCGTGCCTGAGCACAAGCAAGTAAAGCATGTGCTTCAGGGCCAAACATGATATATAAACTTATAGGGCCAATTATTATGTAAGTTTTATATAGTTTTACTGGCAAAGACGCAAGGTTATGCAGTTATGGTCGTGGGTTCAAAGTCTGAAGCTGCATTCATAGTCTATTTTTTTTTTCAACGGTAAAGGGCCAAAATAACTTTTTTGATTCTGGGTCAAAATTTCTCAGGCCCGGCAGCGATGATATTAGCTTTTGAATAAGGGTTTGAGCTTTGTTCCTTCTTCTGAACTTCTTTGTCAGAAGGCTGAGAAGTGCTCCAATCATTTCACTAATTTATGGTCTAATTAATGAGTAATGAAGGATCAATTCCATCAAAAAAACTATAAAAGAACGTTTTATTTTCGAGGGTATAATGGATCTGTCAAAACTAAAGGTATCCATTAAGACAGTCCAAATATGACTATGAACAGCGCTCCTGACTCCTCAGTCCTGAATACTCGAATGCCCCTGTTACTTGGGCTCTAAATAAACGTGTCTAGTACACTTTTATAAGGACACGTGTCGAATGCACCATCTTTTACGGCAATGACGACACGTAAGTAGCCAGCGAATAATAAACAATTAAAAAATGGCATAGCTTTGCGTTACAAAATAGAGCAATCAATAATAGGGCAAAAAGGAAGGGGACAAAAAATTAAAAACAATTTATTTAAAGATTAAAAACTCTCAAGCCGTACGAGAACGTGTCAAGGCGAGGAACCATCTGATGGACACTTGGCTCTATTTCTTTCCCTGCTCTCTTCTGTCTTTTTCACGCATTGGCTATTCTCGTCGCTTTCTTTTCTTCTACGTGCCAACATTTACATATTCTTTTTCTTTAAATAATGAATATAGGTGTTAAAGTATGTCAATAGTAAATACAAACTTTATTGGATAAAATGTACTCCTTCTTTTTTAAATACTTACATTTTAGAAAGTATTATTCCAAATTATATGATTTTCTCATTTACTAATATTTTTATATCATCGATGATATTATGTAGTTTAGTTTATCGGTGAAATTATATCTTTTAAAAATATAAAAATTTGAATATTTTAATACCTATTAAAAAAGAAAAAAGTATATATTTTATTTAAAAAACCGTCAAAACCACGGATTTTCTTTAAAAATTCTAAACTTTTCATTAAATTAGTTTTCTTTAATTGAAAAATATATTTTATTTAATTGACTAAATTATCTTGGGTACATGAAATTAATATTAATTTAGTTTTTGTAATAGACTCTAATTGGGTAATAACTCCTAAGCAGAAAACAGACAAAAAAAGGATTACGGGGATTTTGGCAGTACAGTAGTACTTTGAGCTAAACAGGTAATTATGAAGTGAAATGGAACCGAATATTCAGTGTTCTCTTCTGTGTCTCATCCGTTGAATATGTAAATACTCATTTAGGGAAACAAATTAAAGACAAACCTGGAAACTTTCTTTTTTCTCTGAGATATTGGATATAATGATCAAAATCTAATCTCTCTTTTTTATTACTCCCACCACTGTTACATCACCTCCATCTATCTCTTTCTCTCTGCAGTAGTTACTCCTTTCATGGCGGAAGCAAACAAGACAAGTAGAGAAATTGCAAGAAGCAATAGTTGTGTGTTCCCAAGAGATCTGCTTCAGAGATTCATCTCTAACTCAGCCGATGGTGATCAAGAAGATGAAGAAGAAGATGAAGAGATCGAGTTGAATCTTGGTTTATCTCTTGGCGGGAGATTCGGAGTTGACAAAAGCAATAAGCTCCTGAGATCTTCTTCCGTTGTCGTGACGATACCTCTTTTCCGGGAGACTCATCAGCCGGAGCCGACAACGAAGCCCCCGGAGGCTTCGGTAGCGGTGGCTAGACACGCCGGCTTAAAGAGGACGACGTCGTTGCCGGCGGAGTCGGAGGAAGAGTGGCGGAAAAGGAAAGAGATGCAGACTCTGAGGAGAATGGCTGCTAAGAGAAGGAGAAGCGAGAAGCTCCGTACCGGCGGCGGCGGCGGCGGCGGTGGAAGCAGCGTTAAGTCAACCGAAGGTGATAGTAGTAATCCGGGAGAAGCCGCCACTACTTCGAGGCGGCGAGGTAGACCGTCGTCGGGACTGCCGCGGTGGTCAGCGACGGCTAACAAAGGTGGACTCTTAAGGCAACACAGTGCTGGTCATGATTCACTTCAAGGCTCCCTAGAGTCTCAAGGCGGCAGCGGCGGCGGCGGCGGCGGTGGAAGTTGTTCAAGTGTTTCCGAGATGGAAACCAAATCCCATCAAGGTGTACTATTCTAATTATCATTACACAAAAGCTTTAATAGTATTTGTTAAAACTTGAGTTTAAAGCAAATGGATACATCATTAATCTGAAATCATTCTTTACATTTTTACCAAAAAAAAAATCTGAAATCATTACACAAACAGAAAAGTTAGTTTTCACCTTGTCGGAACCTGAAAGGCCATTTGGTTACAATCTATCCTAAACACTGTTGTTGTGGTTCATTACAGCATCTAGTGAAGAAGCAAAGAGCGTACCGTCGACACAACAACAACAGGAGGCGTTAACAAGGCCGAACACTCGGCTGAGAAGATTGAGTTCAGTGGATATGAAGATAGAGCCACCACAAGGGAAAGGGAAAAACGAGATGCCATGTGTGTTCACCAAAGGAGATGGACCAAACGGGAAGAGAGTTGATGGGATTCTGTATAGATACGGTAATGGAGAAGAAGTGAGGATCATGTGTGTTTGCCATGGTGATTTCTTATCTCCTGCTGATTTCGTTAAACATGCGGGTGGTCCTCATGTTGATCATCCACTTAGGCACATTGTTGTCAACACTTCTTCTCCTTCTAATCTCTTATAGAACCCCTCCCTAACCCCTCTCTCTTCATTTGATTTAAGACCAGAGTGTAGAGAAGATGTTTTTAAGAGGTTTAGATCAGGACAACTTATGTATGTTTTTGTCTGAATCTGTTAATTTCCCAATATTGAGAATTTTATTATTTGTATGTTATAACTACTACTTTATAAAGGGAGATCATATTTGAGAACCTGTCTCCCATAGTCCCTTGGTGTAATCTTCCTACGCTATGCCTTGACTCAACATGACAATGTGTGAAAGAGAAAGAAGGATCTAGAGCTCACATATCCGAAAGATGACGATACCGTAGCTCCAAACATCCCCAAGAGTTTCAATCAGATAAATAGGCGCTGTAGTTGTCGTCCAAGAGTATGTTGCTCAGTACTTTAGGTGAACACTGATCGTGAAGATATGCGAGATCACACGCTGCATCAAGAGCAAGGATCTACCTCTGTTGAAAACTTCAAGGATCAGGAACATCTCTGTTTCGCCTGCGTGGCAACCAATTAACATAATGAGATTCGGATGCCCTTAAAACCTTCCCACAAAGTCTTTTGACAGAACACATTGTTTTTGGAGACACCTGATAATAGAACCGTATTTTATAAACTACGGATTACTAAATATTGTAAAGAATAAAAATAATAAAATTATATCAAAAACTAAGAAAAAGATGATATGACTGCAGATGCGAGATTTTATCTATTTCCTTAACTCAAAATACGTCTCCTAGTGCAACGGTTCGATAACGTATTAAGTCCAGGATACAACTGTAAACAATCTTTTGAATTTGCGGTACTCTATCAGAAGACTTGCGAAACTAGTTTTCTGCGTACTCTTATATACAATACAGTGAAACTTCTATAAATTAATAATGTTGGGACTACACCAAAACTATGATTTTTTATTAATTTATAGAGATTATTAATTTAAAAAGATTATAATATATATAATAAAATAAAACATCACTATTGAACATGAAGGAATTGTATCTGTTGTTGATTTTCAAGTGTGTCTCTCTGTATTTTTTTCTAAATGGCTCACAATCTTTATATAGAAAATACAAAACATCACATTATATAAAACACAGTTTCCTCCCTCCTGAGCGCGCCACGTAGGATGACAGGTCACAAAGTCGTTTAATCCCGTGCTGACACGCGTCCAATAAATGAAACGATGCGTGTTGAGTTTTTACTTTGGTGTTGGGCTCGAGTGGGCTTTATTTGAGGCTCTGCATTTAATATCCGGCCCGATACTATGCGAATTGATCTCTAACCCTAATTTCTCGAACGACAATCTGGACAGGATGCATGCCGCCTGAGTTTCCCAAAAACGGACGGAGATGTGAATTCATCTTTATTTCAATTAATTCAAATGTCCACTACAAGCTCTTCAATACACCGTTCGTCGCTTAGAGGCGGTGTGAGATCCGTATAAATATGTGAGTACTTCTCACAAAGGAGACAAATCAGTCACTATCACAAGCAGAGTGACACTTCTGATGGCGATTCCAACCTCTAGCGAACAGAGACGACGAAGATAGAGTTCGAAGAGGTCCTCCTCCGCTGTTACTTGAGGGATTATACGGTGGCCCTGAAGATAACAGAGAGTTTCAAGTAGGGATCCAAGAAAAGTGATAGGTGCGGGAGGAGATTCCGGCGTAGTTGAAGCGGGTGGAGACAGCTGGGGAAGAGGAGGTGAAGATCCCGACGTAGATGGAGTGGGTGGAGATGGAACAAGAGCAGAAGGTGTAGAGGGAGAAGACGAAGGAGGAAAAGAAGAGGCTGTGGTGGGCGAAGGAGCAGAAGCTGGAGGAGGAGTGGTTGGTTTGGAGTTTGATGGTGGAGATGGTGGTGAACCAGTTTCTGGAGACGGCAAACGATGAGAAAATGTTAAAAAGAAAGAGAAGATTAGGGGAGAGTTAATTGAGTTTATGTTTTAATTTTTTCTATGTGAATGATTTTTCAGAAAATGGAACTGTTTTCGGGTCCCACACACGATTCATCTCTTTATTTCTTTTTTTTTTGGAACGACCTTTAGCTTTATTTCTTTATATGTTATCACACTAATTTGACTATTTTCACATTGTCTAAATAAGCAATTATGAAAAATAAGTAAATTCAATAAAAAGCATAGTTACATATTACATGCATCAAACATAAATTATATCCCGCCCGTAGGACGGGCTGATCCTAGTCACATTATACTTTTGAGAAGCCATAACATAAAAGAGAGTAATAAAGTCTTAAAGTCAAAAAATGCTTCATTAAGTAATTTAATTCCTTTTGACTCAATTTTTAATGACTTAACAATAAAAAATATTTTATATATTTGACCAAATCAAACATAAATAATATTTCATTTAATTTGGGTCTGTAATTTATGTTTATACAAACATAAAGATAGTCGTAAGTAATGGACATAATATCCAACTAACAAATTCAAACCCAAATCCCCTAGACTATATTTGAGAAGTGATTTTGCCACATGTCCTCTCTATAATCAGTTTCACAAAAAACAATATGACATGCCTATTGCCTACTAAAATTGATGACATGGCTTCCAAAAAATATGACATGGATTATTTCATTTAATGTTGATTTATATTTTTGGTAAACTTTTTAGAATATGGTAATAACTCATGCCTTACATTTAATATTGATATTTATTTTTGGTAAACTTCTTTAAATATGGAATATCGCATATATCATCTATAAAATAAATATATTCATATATAACACTAAAATTTCGAAATTATATTTTATTTTATTTTCTATAATTATACAATGTGTATTACTAAGTCTTTAAAAAATTGCTACAATTTTAAAAAAAATTGATTTCTAGACTATATTTGTCAAGTGATTTTGCCACATGTCCTCTCTATAATCAATTTCATAAAACAAATATGGCATGACTACTGAAATTGATGACATGGCTTCCGAAAAAATATGACATGGATTATTTCATTTAATGTTGATTTATATTTTTGGCAAAGTTATTAGAATATGGTAATAATTCATATATTACATTTAATATTGATATTTTTTTGGTGATTTTTTAAAAATATGGTAATAGCTCATAAACAATCTATAAAATAAATATATTCATATATAATATTTCAAATTTTGAAATATTATTATTTTGTATAATTATACAATTTGTATTACTAAGCTTTCAAAAATTTCTACAAATTTTTTTTAAAAAACTAAATATCTAATTGTAAGATCATTAGTTTCTTATATATCTACAAATTTTACAAATATTGTTTAGGCTAAATTTTTGATAATTATACAATTTTATATCATTTTTATTAGTTTTATACAAATTGATTTAATATATATCAAATCTATATTAAATATTAGAAAGAAAATAGTAAAATCTATAATATTTAATAAAAAATTAACTATAAATTAAATTTTGAAAACAATTTTACTGAACATGGTGCAGGAAAACACCTAGTATCCAATATATGGCATTTGCTAATTTTTAATATTTAGCCAAACTCATTTTGGAATTCCATTTTTCATTCAAAACCAACTCTGATTTTGATATACGAGTACACTACTTCATAGTGTCAAACATTCGGTTATTCCGACAAACGTCTTCGTCCCGAAACATACCGGAAAATAGTCTTAAACCATTTCATCAAAAACGAGTTCCAACAATATATTAGCTTTGTATGCAACATTGACCGATGCAGTTTGAGTTGCTTCACTGTTAAAGACTCATGAGCTTCCTAAGCTTGATACGCATTGTCTGTTCTGTCGTTAATTTTCTTTTATCATGGTATTTAGCAGGGGCGTAGGCAAAGAAGGGTTTGTAGGGTCAAATGACCCCACTAAATTTTTGGAAAAAGAATTTTAGTGTATACATTTCTAAGATTACTTTGATACTAGGTTGTTTTATCCGCATATGCGGATACAATTTTCATACGAATATTTACTAGTTTATATATTTTATTAAAATACGTATGCTTATTATTGTATTAAATTTTTGAAAACACTAACATATTAAAAATATTTTTGATTTTGAAATCTTATAATTTTGTTATCACTTTTTGTAAACTTATTTTACTTATGTTTTGCTCATATTTTCCATTTCTTTTTCATTATTTATATTTTCCATTACATATATTTTGCTCATCTATACTATTTAAACATAAATAATAAAAAAATACTTACAAAAAGTAATATGGATCAACACATTTATTGTTAGATTGAAATAAAATAATATATATTTTTATTAAAATAATATGATTAATATAAGTTCGTTTTATTTTAATATATATTTTTATATTTTGGATAATTATTATGAATATTAATTTTAATAATTTATCTAATCAAAAAATTAAAATTCGTTTTTTATTTTCTGGTTAATTTATGTTTTATTCATTAAGGGTATTAATGATATTGACCACTCTAAATTTTTTATTTTAAAATATATTTTTAGATTTTGGATAATTCTTATCATTGTTAATTTTATTTACTTATGTAATAAAAAAGGTTCGTTTTTATTTTGTAGGTAATTTATATATTTATCCATTAAAGATATAAATGATATTAATCACTGTAATTTTTTATTTTAAAATATAATTTTAAATTTTGAATAATTTTTATCATTA
The DNA here is from genome assembly GCF_000801105.2 of Raphanus sativus. NCBI lineage: Eukaryota > Viridiplantae > Streptophyta > Magnoliopsida > Brassicales > Brassicaceae > Raphanus > Raphanus sativus. Next base: position 10,823,253 of record NC_079517.1, read on the forward strand.
TTAATTTTAATCAGTTACCCAATCATAAAATTAAAATTCATTTTTATTTTATGGATAATTTATATGTTTATTTATTAAAGGTATAAACGATATTAACCAGTCAAATTTTTAACGTGAGAGTTTTTTTACAAAAAATCACTTCGAAAATAATAGTATAGATTTTTGGCAAATTTTGGTATTTGACCTCATTAATTTATTGTATGTTCTCATATGTCTCCATTAGAATTTTTTTTTTTTGATATAGTGTCATATATTATCAATTTTAGTATTACATTTATATATTATAATTTCGGTAAAATATATTTTTAGCTCTGCCACGCCACTAGTATTTAGCCTTGTTCTAAAAATCGGCCGCGGAAACGTTTAATCGGCCGATTACACGTGATTCGTCTGGGCTCCGTGGCGAGTTGGACCACTTCGGTTGCATTATGCGGTGAGCCGAGTAATGAGCGCGGACTGTGTAGATTTATAAAACTCGGCCGCATAATAGACAAAATCGCTTATCGGCTTAACGTGAATCTTCGTTTCATCCATTAACAGAGAGTTAGAGACTAACAAAGCATTTTTGGGGAGAGTACCAGACTGGGAAAAAAAAGGTTTTTTCTTTGTTTGTGATTAGGTTTATGTGTTTTAACAGAAGAACAAGATTAGTAAAAAATCACTCAAAAATACAGAAGAAGAAGAAGGTTGATTACCAGAAAAAAAACGAAGAAGATAACTAGTCATAAAGTTATAGTTGAACTGTGGTGTCCATAGTTAAGAAACACGTGCTTGTTTCTTGTAAATTTGCATATTCATCCTTATAAAATATTTATTGTTAGTATTTGACCCTACTACTTTCATTTTTGGATGTGTTCCAGCAACTTTTTGATCTCTATATGTGATTTATTGTCTGCTAATTTGGTATGTATTTACAAATCTATAATTTTAGTACCAAGATATTTTATACATAAACATGTATATACACAAATAATGTACTATATGTATAAATAAAGTATTATACGTATAAATAAAGTATTATATGTATAAAAGTACAAAAAATTCCTCCCCGAGTAATCTACGAGTTTTTTCCGATTTTTTAATAAATCGCTAGGCCCTAACGTGCCGCACGCGTAGTCCCTTTAGCTGTCTCCACTGATCCTCATGGCTGCTTCTTGTTTGACCTGCCGGGCTAAGTGTCGGACCAACCTTTTCGTTGGTCTACGATTAGAATCCTAAAACGTTTTTGTCCGATGTCAGATTTTTAAGTCAACCGACATGTATCTACGCGTGACGCGTCATTATGACGTTTTATTTTACGTCAGATGAAACAACGCCCAATTGTTTTTTAGTATTTGTTTTCGAAAAAGAAACCCTACGTTGCGTAATATTATTTCCCTGCTTCATCTGAGTTTTTTTTTTTTTGGCTAAAATGCTTCATCTGAGTCGAAAATAAGAAAAAAACCAAATTGTTAGTCTTTTATCTTTTGGTATAAACTGTTTTCAATAAGCAAGAAACATTCACGTAACACGTTTGTGTAATTTTCTCTATATATATTCTTGTAGTCCCTTTAGCTGAAAAAACAGAGTTGGAAGTAATCTAGTACTAAAGTTTAAGAAGAGGAGGAAAGTAATCATTCATGAGAAAGATCTTTTGGACTCTGCCTTTTTCAGTTTCTGCTGTTCACTTCCTCTATAGTTTTGGGGGTGGCGCTAGTGACCGTATGAGGGGTAGCTGTTGAAGCTGTGATCATTCATCATTCTCTGATTTGTGACAGACCACATTCCGCCATATTCAATTTGGTTCCGAGTTTTAAAAACAAAACCTATAAATTATAGTTAAAAAAGAAATAATCAATCGAGCTGGAATAGCTCAGTTGGTTAGAGCGTGTGGCTGTTAACCACAAGGTCGGAGGTTCGAACCCTCCTTCTAGCGGTTTGTTTTTTTTTTCTCTTGAAGAAATTACTCTTTAAAGCCCAAAAAGCATGAGAAATAAGGCCATACATGAAATTTTATAACAACCATTAAACGAGTACTAAAGCCCATATCCAAGCGAGAAGAGCACAGCATATATCTTCCCCTCCATTCAAGTAAATGGAAAATTCTGGCTAATTCATTCTTTCATGTATTAATACCTTTTCTCTCAAGTAATTGGAACATTTGTTAAAATGATTATGAAGTTCAACCCGTAACTATCATAAGACGAGATCTATACCATGTTATTCAACTCTGTTTTAGAAAGTATATTCATTTTAAACGAACATATGACTTACAAAATTCCTTAGAAATCGTTCAGTAGTTTTAACCACTAGACTAGTCGTTGGTGTATTCTGTTGTGTGTAATAACAAGCAGTAATTTGAGAAACCACTTATAATAAGATATGATAAGCATTTTGAGAAACTACCTAAAGTCACTTTATGAAAAGCCTTTGTCTATATGAGTTGAGCCTGAGGAAGGTGTAAAAACATAGACTAGAGATAGAAAAAAGAGATGCATGCATGATATTCTGTTGCTAATAATCAAAAGTAGCTTTAAGAATCAGCTTGAAAATGGAGGGGATGATACAAAGCAGCTTTGGAAAGAGATTGGTATCAGATTCTTGGCCACTACTAGCCGCACCCGATTCCCCAACTCGTCTCCATAAACACAAACTTTCAAACAAAGGAATCCAAAAGATTCTGAAGTATTCAACTCAAGTATTTTTTTTCCATTTTTAATATAGGGTTAGGATCAATCTTTGGGAGACCAGAAGTTGATTAACTAGCCTCCATATTCTGTATGAAAACCTAATAACCGCAATCATTAACACTTTACGTCTCTCGTCCCACCTAACCCGCATAGTGGAAAAATTGAACGCAAGGGAGTCCTTTCATCGTGTTAGCTAATAAAGCTCTTCTTGTTTATAACTCAAGTCCTTAAGTGACGAGGTTTCACATTCTTTAGTCAATTGTAACCAGCAATTTATATGTCAAGTTGATAACGGGGGTGAGTATTAAAAGATGAAAGATTCGAAGAAAAATAAGGATAAAAAATAAATAAAAAAGAGCGTCTCATCTCCGGATTTACAAAAATTAAGAAAAAGCTCTTGATGAACATCCCCAGATTACTAGCTAATAACAAAGACAAGAGTGAAAAAAAAAGAGAGGTAGCAGTTACTAAGCCGTAGGCAAAATCTCAGTCCCATCCATTACAACCAACCATATGTCCTGAGATGATGTTTTCTAAACCACAAGTATCATCGCTGCACCGGCTAGTAACAAGAACACCGAGTTAGTTCGGACTGATATCTTTTCTCCGTTACTCGGATCTAGCCCGCCGCTCCCGGTTGGTCCAAGAGCAGTGCCCGGGAACACAGAAGATGAAGACGAAGTTGGCATCCCGCTTGTGGGCGTGCCTGAAGTTGGCGTACCAGTGGAAGTGGAAGGAGTCCCGGTGTTAGGCATTCCGGTTGTGGGAGTCCCGGTGGACGGAGTGCCTGTGGATGGGAAGCCACTGGTTGGTGTCCCTGTGGTTGGTGTCCCAGTGGATGGGGTCCCACTAGAGCTGCAAAGTATTCAAAAAAGTGATGATTTATTAAAAGATAGCTAATGATGTATTAAAAAGATTTAACCGATAATACACATCTGGATCATGTGAATGATTGTCTGTGTTTTCACATGCTTTTCTGATTTTAGTAAAGGTGAAATGAATAGAAATGATACATTTCTATCATGATTCCTTATCTATTTGTTTGGTCTTAAATCACTGTCATTGTGTCTCCACAAAATTCAACTTAAATGTAATTTTAATTAAAGTAAAATCTATCTACACAGAAAGTACAGTTTCTTTTAAAATCAAAATCTAAAGACAAAAACAAAAACATACCTGGAACCGGTTAAACAGCTTGAAGCGGCTGCAGTAAGGAAAAAAAAACAGAGTAAATCATTACAACACAAAAAAATATGAATTTAATCATAAGAAAAAAGTGGGCTATGTAATAAAGATGGAGTACTTGATGGAGGGGAGGTAGAGATGATAGCTGCGCCGTTAAAGTCACAGGTGGCGCCGGAGGAAGCTTTCTTTTGGTAGTAACTGTTGACGGCGATGTCACAGTGGTTTTTGACGGTGTTAGGCTGGTAACAAGCTCCGTTTTGCTGGATCTGAGAACAGTCAGCTCCTGCTCCACATGCGTAGTCTATTGCCTTCTGAAGCACTTGCTCGTTCCCGTCTTTGCACACACAGTACGCAGCATCTTTTCCAAACAAAGACAAATCAAGAACATTAGAACTAAAACCCAGACAACAAATCAGATTTCAAAGTTTCATATCTCTTAAATTTAGATTGAACTGAAGTGTTGTTTTTTTTGCTTTTCCCAGACAAGATTTAACAGAGAGATCTAATACTAAATTTCTGAAATTTTGTTGTGAGCTAAAAAGAAAGATACTTTTCAGAACTGACACAAGGAGAATATAGTGAACATTATGGTCAAGAAAAAGGATATTAAGGTCTTACTTGAATAGGCAATCATGGAGATAATCAGACACAAAGGAAGTAGTACCGACATGACTGTGTTGATGTTTAGATATCTCTTGCGGTAGAGAGCGAATTACAAAGGAACAAAAGGCTCGGATAGAACTTGTTTTTGAGAGAGAGAGGGTTCTAGACAATAAAGGCAAGTGTTGGGGTGTGGTGTTGAAATATAATTATAGACACGACCATTGTCCAACACTTTTCTTTCTTTTATTTTCTTAAACAACAATCAGTACGTTTCCACACTTGCAAGTATGTTTTTTTTTTGCTAGTAATTTTTCTTCAGTGAACAAAAGTGTAAGAGTAAAACTGAAGAGTAACTGATGGTAAAAAGTTTAATAACCAATATAGTTGTATTGCAGACTTGCAGTGGAGGAATAAAATTTAAAAGCATTGTTGTCTTCTAGTGCAGTGTTGTGTTTGTGAAAACTGTTCGTGGCACCGAAAGATTATAGTGAAAGGGGACCATACCTCTTTTTTTTATTTATCAATTTTGCCACCTCGATTTACGTAGCTCAGATGAGTTCTCCTAGTACACCTTTCTTCGTAGTTAAACTCATTTATTTAGCAACGGTCAAAAGTTGCGCATGAGAGTTATGTAAAATAACTAGAACCAACTCTGTACTTTTATTTACAAATTAATGCCAATGACTTATTAATTAAACGCAGGAGAGTACTGTACTACTTTTGCCTACGAAACTACACGTGCAAATTCAAATCATCCCCTCCTACCAGAATTTGGACTGCATTTTTTTGACTGAATTTGGACTGCATATCTTTTGTTCTTTTTTTTTGATCAAAGACTGCATTTCTTTTTTTTTGTCGGAAAAAAAGTTCTATCGAAGACAAGACCAAAAAGAGAAAAAAAAAGAAGAGAAGACCCAACGGTAACAAAAAGAGAGGAAAAAAAAAGAAACTCAGAGAATTGGGACTGAGGTCACTGGGCCATGTGCTCAAGACAATCTTTGCCGATGCTGCGAACGTGTGATGTGCCACACACAACACACAAATAATACACACCAAAGTAGTACTGCTTTTTCCCATCTCCTTTTTGCAGATGATAGTCTTTTCTTTTGCAAGGCAGAATTAAGCCAATGCAAAGAGATCATGGACATTCTAGACATATATGGAAAAGCCTCAGGTCAAAGATTAAACACGTCAAAATCTTCCATGTTCTTTGGAAATCGAGTGGAGTCTTCTCGGAAAAAGATATAAAAGAAGCGTTAGGGTTCTCTTCTGAAGGAGGCATGGGGATGTACCTTGGATTACCTGAACAAATTGGTGGTTCGAAGATGAAAGTATTCTCTTTTGTACAAGATCGGCTCATTGGGCGAACAAATAATTGGTCATCGAGACTTCTCTCGAAAGGAGGAAAAGAAGTCCAAATTAAATCGGTGGCTCAAGCAGTCCCGACTTATGTTATGTCATGCTACTTGCTCCCACAAGGTATTACTGATAAGCTCAGGAGCACGACTTCGAACTTTTGGTGGAGCTCAAAACAAAACAGCAGAGGTTTACATTGGATAGCGTGGGACGAAGTCTGTACTCCCAAAGATTTGGGAGGACTAGGTTTTCGAGATTTCCACGATTTCAACATAGCGCTTCTTGCAAAACAACTGTGGAGATTAATTCATTACCCAAACTCTTTACTGGCACGAATTCTAAAAGAAAGGTATTATCATCACACCTCTCCTTTAGAAGATCGACGGACATACTCACCATCATATGGATGGCGTAGTATCATGGCAGCAAAACCTCTACTCCTCTCGGGTTTAAGGAAGACAATTGGATCGGGCAACGATACGAGAGTATGGAGTGAGCCTTGGGTTCCAGATTCAAGGGCGCGACCACCGAGACCTGCCGAACATATTGTCTACAGGCTCCCCCAGCTCCTTGTTCAGTCCTTTATTAAGGATGATACCAAGGAGTGGGATATACCAATTTTGAGAGAATTCTTTCATCCTGATGATATACCTTTGATACTTGGGCTAAAATCTTCTCGCTCCCTATTACCAGATGGTTATGCTTGGAACCATACTAAGTCAGGAGTATATTCAGTTAAGACCGGTTATGATCTACTCCAATCAATGAAACGGAGTCTTACACACGATGTGGTTAGTGAACCGAGCTTCACGTGTCTTCTAAGCCATGTTTGGAAGATAAAAGCTCCAAGCAAGATGAAGCATTTCCTGTGGCAAGCTCTCTCGGGCTGTGTGGCAACAGCAGAGAGGCTCACTTATAGACACCTGGGTACCGATAGGAGTTGTCCTAGATGTGCTGCCCCAGTGGAGTCGATTAATCATCTTCTTTTTGAGTGCCCCCCAGCCCTGCAGGTTTGGGCTTTATCGGACTATCCGTCCCTTCCGGGTTACTTCCCGAGTATATCTATATACCAAAACATGAACTTTCTGTTTTGGAAGACAAAAGAGGTGGCTCCCTTGAGACCACAACTCGATACCTTCCCATGGATCTGTTGGTACATCTGGAAGGCGAGGAACGACAAACTCTTCAATGGGAAAGTCGTATCCCCGATGGATACTCTTCAACATGCGACACTCGAGGCCGAATGTTGGAGGACGGCTAACGAAAAGGAGGACGAAGAGGGAGAACATGACGGTACCCATTCTTCAGAAGTGGAGACAGTGCCCCCTTGGATACCCCGAATCCCTACCTGCCGAATTGATGCTTCATGGATTGATAATGGCAGCGTTAGTGGCCTAGGGTGGAATTTCAAGGACCAAATGGGCTCTGTATCCTTTGGACAAAGGGCATGTAGCAGGAGCCTCTCAGCACTTCACGCTGAGATGGAAGGTTTACTCTGGGCAGCTTCATGTATGAGGAACATGAGGATCACCACGATAAGCTTCGAGACGGACTGCACGGATCTGGTGGACATGATTACGAATCCGGGGGAGTGGCCAGCATTCGCGACAGAGATCGGGATTTTCCAGGGCCTCCATGAATATTTTGAGGATGTGAGACTATCTCATATTCCTCGAAACATGAATGGACGGGCCGATGCTCTAGCTAAAGAAGCAAGAAAGAGAGGATACATTTTTTCCCATATAGATCAGACCCGGTCAGATGGAGAGACTCCACGGAGACTTGGCTCGTCGGACCACCACTTGATCTAGATAAGATGGGCAGCTGACAAAAAAAAAAAAGTAGTACTGCTTTTTTCTTTTATTATTTCCTATTTTTGAAGTATTTCTCTACTTCCATGTCTGTGCGGATATTCTTGGAAGGAGCGCTGGTGTAAGTCGGTGCCTCAGCTTTTCGATGAAACAATTTCAATACCAAACATTTTCCGAATGGTTGCTTATGTGTTGTCTTGTACTGCCAAACCCATGGAACCTATGTTGGGCCTTAAGTTTGCAATATATGTGCGTTCTGAGGTTATAAGTGGTTTACTGTCTGATCCACAGACCTTGTTCTATTATGTGGTTGTATAAGTATTGTAAACATGTGGTGCATGTAAGCTCTTCTGATAGAAAATTTTAGTGTATTTGCACCGCATTTGAAGTTTTAGTATAAAATTTGCATTCTATAGTTAAGAATATCAGTTTATTACTGTAGATTTTAGTATGGTGCAATTAAAACTGTCAATCATAGATGTAGTGGAGATCATTCTTCGTAGACCATATTGCAGCAAAAATTATATATTTCAGAAAAATCGCGAAAAAATCATAAACGTGACACTAATATTTTAAACTTTAAATTGACTATTATTTTAATATTCAACTCGAAATTTGTATCATAAAAACTCGTCAATCTAGCTTATGTGTTTATCAAGTAAAATGTTGACGTGTTGCACAGACAAAAATGATGAGGTATTGGTTTTTTGAAAAATGAATTATTTAACTAATAAAAATAAATAAACGTTAAATAATAATTCAGAAATTAAATAAAAATCATAAATTAAATAAAAATCAGGAAACTAAATAAAAACCAGATTATTAAATAAAATTCAGCAAATTAAATAAAATCAGAAAATAAATAAAATTTAATTAAAAGACATAAAATAAACAAAAATTAATTAAAATTCAGAAAATTCACAAAAATTAGAAAATTAAAAGGTTCAAAATATCATTTTATAAAACATGTATTTACTGTGCATGACTCGTGATAGTAAACTGTTTTATAGGTCTATGCTTATATGCCTTTTTAACATTTATTAAACATGTATTTTAAATAAAAATTGCTCAAACTAATATATTCCTAATACCATTTTCATGCTTATCTTAACCATATTTACCTTTAATTTTAAAAAAGTAAATAGACATTTATAAATATAGGATTAAGTAATCTAAACTTAGAGTTTGGATTTGAAGGGTGGGATTTTGAAAGGTGGGGTTAAGGATTTAATGAATATATAAATAAATAGTTAAAATTTAAAATATAATTTTTTAAAATAGTTTCAAAAAGATTTTTTGAATTTCAAAAGAAAACCGAAAAATTGAAAAATATTATTGTGTAGATGTGCACAGTATATACATGTTAAAAAGGATATTTTTAATTTTGTGAATTTTAATTAATTTCGTTTAATTTTATGTGTTTTAATTTAATTTAATTTATTTTATTTAATTTCTCAATATATTAAATTATCCAAAATTTTATTTAATTTTAAATTTTATTTAGTTTTATGATTTTTGTTTAGTTTTTTATATTATATTTATTTTTCTTTAATTTTATTTATTTTATTAATTTTTATTTTTTTCGAAATAAAAACGAACACCTTATTGTTTTTACATATACAACATGTCAACCTTTTATTTGAGAAACAAGTAAATTAGGTTGAAGGTTTTTTTATACAAATTTCACTTTGAAGGTTAAAAGTATTAGCCAAAAAACTTGAGAGTTTAAAATGTCAGTACTTTTATGTGATTTTCACTATTTCTTAAACATATTTAGACTAGACTGACTCATAGTGAACATACAACTTTTACAAGTTACAACCGTATGATTTTTAATATATATAATAGATTTTGAAATATTTGTTGTTTTGAAATATTATATTTCATAACATATATATATTTTTAGAAAATTATATAATGTGTTTCTTTAACAAATTATATAATATGTTTTTCTTTTGTATATGATGCGTAGTTGTTTTATATGTTTATGATGACCAATATTGAGATATAAAGGTAATTGTACATAATTTTATGCTAATTTATAATATTTATATTTATAATTGAGAACTTTTTAAAGCGATTAAATATTAGTAATTAAGACAATGCTATTTAAATTAAAGTTATTGTTTTACAAATTTTTGGTCATTTTTAATATAATTAAACAAATTTTATTACCAAAATTAATAAATAAACTAACATTATAATTCTCCAAAGTTTTAATAAATAATAACTCTATATGTATTTTTTATGAATTCTAAAATGAATGGTTTTTGTTGAATCTCTATAATAGTCATTTTTATTTTAAATAATGTAAAACGACATCTAATTAACAACTCTATATGTAATTTTTTGGCCGTAAAGTGACATCTAATTATCTAAATATAGGGTAGCGAGAAGTTGTTAAATGTAAATGGTTAATACAATAAGTGACTTCTGATTGGTTGAAAATAAAGCTGATAATTCTGATTTTTAAAATGTTATTAAATACTGCTCGAGTGTAATTGGTTAAAAATATGATTTTTCATTGGTTAGCAAAAATATGATTTTTTCATTGGTTAAAAATTTCTGGCAAATTAATTTAAAACTAATCCAAAAAGGAAATGTAAATAACAATGAAAACCAATGGCATAATTTTATTAATAATTCTGCTTTAATAATATAAATACTATCAGAACAACATTATTGATGAGTTTCTTCTCATAGATCTCTAGATATTAGCATAGTTTATTCAATTAAAATGGAATCATTCTAAAAACTTAAAATGGAATCATTCTAAAAACTTACTTACAAAATATTTGTTCAATCAATTCACTAGAAACTTAATTATTTTATTTAAAATTTAACATAATCAACTAAAAAAATAAAAAATTTAAAAAATTAGAAAGAATAGTATCCCCCTGCATTCTTGCATGAAGATTTCGTAACCATGATCTTAACTATCTTGTGGAAAAGATTATAGATTTAAATAGTATGTTGAAAACTATGATGAGAAATTGGTAATGTTGATGTTCTTTTAGACTCCACAAATCACCAATAGAAATTATATAACAAACAAGTAAACACACAGTTAGAAACGTCGTCTTTTTACCGATTCACAAAAAGTGTAACATAGATTTTTCTAAGGCATTTACATTTAGAAAACAACAATATTTAATAGGAAAATATCTCTAAAGTTGAACATTTTTTATGAATTTTTTTAAGATTTTAAATTTCTCTAATTAAATATTAATATTTTTGGTGAGATATGGTGAGAAACTCTCATGCATATAGCTTTCCATCATGGTGGTTAGATAGAGCTATTTTTTTGTGGTATGTGTTTGGTATTTAATTATTGGTGTGGTTTTCTATTCGTAATCTGAGCATCTCCAACATCATTGCATATTTGATTTCAAAATGGAATTTGAAATAAAATAAATAATGAATTTACTCCACAAATTGAATAATATTTTTTATTATTACTCAATTTTTCACTTTAAAGTGAAGTGGCGTGAAAATAAAACTCAAATTTATTATATAGCTGTTTCATTTTCTTTTAAATAGAAGTTTACACTGAAGATGCTCTCATGCTGGTTTTCCATAGATCCATCATCTACAACATCTAGACAGAGCAAAAATCTCATTGTCACCATGGAACCTCTCTCGATACAGGCACCATTATTCAAAGGATTGATAATACGATTTGGAACATGATCGTATCTCTTCACTATCATGGAATTTTCAAATTAGAAGGTTTTGTGAGACGTTGGTTTGAAGTGTTTCCCGAGTTGATTAATTTGCCAATTAGTTTGAGTCACTTTACATTTATTCTTAATACGACTTTTATACTGTTTTCTCATTTGTAAATACCCATTATTTTCTGATTAATGAATATAAAATTTAATAAAAAAATATATATACTTCAGGATGACGACTTCATTCTTTAGAACTGTGGATTGTCCAATATGACTATATATGACCTTATTTTATTTTGTTGATTTGGGTATAGGTGCATTAGCACCTCCTTAGCATTTTTTTTTGGTTTTTTTCAAGGTTATGTTGATTTGCTGATGGTAGCTGGGAGATTATATATTCAACAACGCAGACATGTTTATGTGTCATATTTTCTTTCAAAATTATTAAACATACAAGCACACATTCCCTATTGATATTATGTAATATAATATACATTTTTGTTATTGTGAATAATGTATAATTTTGTCATGTGGTTACTTTGTCCAACTTCTTATAACAAATGTTCCAAGTCAATATACTTACAAATATTGTAAGTACTTGATGACACAAAATTTATTATTTTCTCCCATTTTACTTTCTTGGCTGTCTTTAGCTAAAACAGAAAGCATTTATTCCTGTGACCTAACACAGTACCCTCGGAACTTATACCATATAATATGCGGCGCCTCATGCATACATGTACATATAGAATAAAGGTATGCACCAGGACATATATTTTTTTACTGCAATTAAGTTGATGTGAATACACAATATTAAGGGGTATATGTATAACTGAAAAAGAAGAGATTCGAGATCAGAGTGACATCGAGTGGAGTAACTGAGCTTGGTTTTAATATATGTTGACCCATTTCCGGGTCACCTCTCTACCTTACATAAGTAAACAGCCTATATATATGCCTTAGAGCAAGAGGAGTAAGATAAAAAGCACTATATAATATACCACTGCTTGATCCTAATTGAATCACTTCTAAACAATAATTAACATGTGTTATGTATATAGATAACCAAATAGAGAGAGAGAGAGACAACCATCCACTTATTATACATGCATCATCCAACTTTTATGTGTTCTGAAAAGGGACTGGCCGACATATCTATCAAGTGATCTAAATTATTCCAAAAGAGAGATAATGGTGCATCAGTGATTAGACAAACACGATATTGATTCTCATATATATTCATCAGTACATCTACATCATTACATCAGACAGGCTTGCTTCTCTCAAAGCATGGGATTTTCCCACTTATCTCTTGGTTTGGGTTTTGAGTTTCGGACTAGAAAAAGTAAACCCTTTTACGCCTCTGTGGTCCATTAAAAGTTTTAAACCCTTGGGAACCAAAAGAAACATTATTTTATCTAATTATAGAATTTACTCCTAATCAATCCTATATAGATGAATACTAATTAACAAATTCAAATATATATATATAATGAACCTCAAGGATTGCGCATGGTTTGAGGTACAATATCACCAAGTAAACCTTCTTCTGATGGATTAATGGACGACACTGCAACATGTCCGTCTTCGGTAGTAGACTGGGGTAATTGCGGTAAAGAAGTATTTTCTCTGTGAATTTGATGAAGGAGTTCTTGGTAATAATAATGATTTGGCAATGGAGGAGGGAGATGATGATGGGATGTGAAATTATGAGGTTCGTGAGCTGGGAAGATTCCGCCTCGAGGGAATCCAACGGTTTGGTGGCAATGTTGTCCTTCGTATGTTGTGATCACTATCGATGGATCTTCAGATGATCTTTCCACTCTCTTCTTCACTGTGCATCTGGTGTTCGTGCATCTATAGTAGCTCCTACATACAACAACAGTAAAAACTGTCTGATAATCTACTGATGATCTAAGTGTGAAGTACCATGTATATATGTGTAATTTTTTAGCAAATAGTATAACTAGAACTCATTGGCTAGAGAAGTTAAGGTAAGATAATGAGAATAAAGTGATGATAGCTATGAAACCTTGGGAATTGGCTATTCTTGACAGCTTTCTGTCCATATTTACGCCAACGATATCCATCTTCAAGATTATCTACATCACTCTTGGTCATGAATGCAAATCTTTGTTGCCTGATTCGTTTTTGAGCCTTCTTCTTTTCCTTCTTTCTAAGAAAAAGAAACATCAAAAGATTCATATATCACCATGCAGCAGAATTCACAGAATAACCAATCAATCCGTCAAAAATATTGATTCTGTAATGCTAATGCCACCACAGTCAAACTACCACAAAAAGATCTTTAATAGTAATACTTTCATTAACTTAAAAGGTTTATCTGTGATCATGAGCATTCATTTTACATTTGCTATATCGATAACAACTCATACTCATCTGCACTCATCTAGTTGTCTATCGGAGATTCCAAAACCCTACATATCAATTAGGGTAATGATATTATCACGGTTTACGAAACATGAATTTTAAAATAATTCAGGTGTTTTCTTTAACACTTTTGCTATGTATACTAGTAGTATTAGATAATATCATTAAAACGTGAGACACTTCTGACCTAATATTAGTTTAATAAAAGAAATAACGAGGACGAGCAAAAAGTTGATGTAGAGTGCACGCTAACATCACACAGCCGCAATAGCGGCTGCTGTGTTCATCATCATTATTATTTTTCCCTCTCTAAACTGTCACCGACGAATTCATCATTCTGATGATAACTCTGATAAATTATTTGTACGGACGAATCCATTCTCAATTTTCTAGGATGGCAAGAGTAATGGCCTTTTTTTTTATTCGTTTTCATGGCTTTGACCTTAAGTTAAGAAAAACCTCCCTCCCGACCACCACCACCAACATGGTGAATAAATTACGATCGGACCCCTGCACAAAAAAAAAAGACCCCACGTGTTTCTCGCCTCATCGCTTATTTGGGAAAAAAAGTAAAGAAACTCACGGCGTCTCCGGTGTTTGCGCGGCGGAGGCGGTTGAGTTCTCAGTTGGATCCTCGCTTGAGCTAGATGTAGCGGCCGAAGGATTGTTAAAGTTAGTTGAAACCTCTGTAACGGTAACAGAAGCGGCGGCGGCCGATGAGGAACATGAAGAAGGTGGAATCGGCTGATCAGTCTTTGAGGTGGTGGTGGTGGTGATGGAAGATGGGACAACGGCGGTTTGTGTAAAACCAGAGGAAGCGGGGAGGTTCCAGGCGAAGTCAGAGAGGAGGATGTTGGAAGTGTCTCTGTAGAAGAAGTCAGAATCTGAAGCTGTGAGTTCTCTCCAAGCTGAGTCGTTGCTCAGATCGGGATCTTTAGGATCGTTCATGATACAATCTTGAGAGAGAGAGAAAAGATAGAAAGAAAAATAAAAGCTAGGGTTTGTTTGCGATTGGAAGAGAAAGAAAGAAGCAAAAGAAAAGAGAAGAGTAGAACTTTTGAAGAATCCCGTTAAAGTGCTGTCAGTGTCTCATCAAACACCGATCAGACTCTGTCTTTACAGATTTCTTTTTCTTTTTTAAAGATTTTTATTTGTCAAATTGCGAAAATAAATAATTCATGAGAGAGAAAGGACTGAAATAAGAAAGAGAGCATTGAGGAAAAAATGGTACGTCAAGGGTCAAGGGAAACGAACGGAAACGGGAGGGAGGAGATTATGAAATATTAATTTAAGCTCGAGGTAGGTCACACAACTACTTTCCCCTCCTAGATGGACGCCTCCTATTTTTGGAGTCGGATTCGCATTTTTGCTTACTTTCTTTACAAATCTTTCTTTTGTACATAGTAAAGAAAAATGAAACTTTACAGTGTAAAAACGCACAAGAGTTGTTAACAGTTATTTCAAACTTTACAATTTTACTTTTTCTTTCTGATTGAAAAAAGTTTAGTTAGAAAGTAATTAGAAATGAAGCAGAAGTTGGTTTTCCTTAGAGATGAAGCATAATTAAAAACTTAACAGTTGACCAAAAGTTTTTAAAAACTTAATAAAGTACGCATTTAATTTTTGATTGAAAAAAATAAGAAAGTAATTAAGTGTTGATTCCTGCGTGTTGTCCGTCTTGGATATGACAAGAATATAGCCAATGTAATCCACAAACCACTAACCGGCCACGTGGAATTTCTTGATCCTCATACGATCATACGATAACCTTATTTATATTTCCCATAATTGCAATCCTTCAAATAGCACTCAATCAAAACGAATCTTCAAAAATCATTGAACGTAACTGTGTCAATTATCTTTTTTTTAAGAAGTGATCAGCAGATTAGTGGGTTATTTTTAAATTAAATTGTCAAGAGCCAGACACATGTCTAGGTGATGTCTAACCATTATTAGAATATATTGTTGAAAACATGTAACATATGTACCACACGCTAGAATGCTACCAACATATCTATGCGGCTGTAACATTAATGCATCTATATTAAATTTGTGATTTAAGTAAATGCAATCAACATTGTCCATAAACATTCTTGTGTAAATATGTGCATGTAACTTTTTAGGAAATCTTCATATATATAATCATATATATAGTAGGTGTTTTCCTACACCATGTGCAATAAGAAAATTTTCAAAATTTAATTTATATTTAAAAATAAAATTTATTAAATATTATAGATTTTATTAGTTTTTACCAATATTTAAATATAGATTTGATTTAGTTAAATATTAAATTAAGATAAAAGGTTTTTGTTTATTTAAAAATATATTGAAGAATATATATGTATATGTTTAAATTATAATCTTAGATAGTATTTTCTATCTATTTATATTGTTTAAATATATTAAACAAATTTGTATAAAGCTAACGAAATGATATTAAATTGTATAATTATCAAAAATTTAAACTAAAAATATTTATAAAATTTGTAGCTAAAAAACTGATGATTTTACTATTAGAAATCTAATTTTTTTAGAAAATTGTAGCAATTTTTGAAAGATTTAGTAATACAAATTGTATAACTATAGAAAATAAAATAAAATAAAATAAATTGAACCTATTGTGAATAATTGAGTTTATATAATGCTGATGGAGAAATCTTTATATGAGTTGGGTTTTGGTTTGTCGGATACCTTTAGATTATAAAAATATATATTCATTCCGTTTCAATATAGATGATGTTTTAGAAACATTATTTTATTTTATTTACATGAAGTTCGAGTTTTTAAAATTAATTTTTAGTTTATAGAACTGTTCAATCAGTTACATTTTACAGTTACATTTTACAGTTCTTTTTATAACTGGTTAACCTTTTTAAAATTTATATCTTTAAAATGGTATTTTAGAAAAGTATAATTTTTTAATCTTTGCATACTAAAGCAGAACGTATTAAGAAATGGAGATAGTATAATTCACTTTTACCATTTGTGGGTTTGGTCTATCGCTCTCGGTGATGTTAGAACGGTAGCATCTAGTTGCCCAAAAAAAAAAAGAACGGTAGCATCTATGTCGAGAATCATTTGTGTGTACACGCAAGAGCGAGACCTACCTAAATTTCTACAATTCATCTATAGTCCCGTAGGCCGTGTTATTTAGTTATTCAATATACATTAGTCATTACTCATTAGATCGTCGGTAGTTAATAAAAGAATAAATTATGAACAGAAAGTATCAGTAATGTGTACGAATTCTGTTGGAGATAGAACCATGAACAGAGCCTGTCTAGGGAACAAACGACCCAAATGAGATGAAATTTGACAATAATAATATTTGTAAGAATTTTATCCATATCAATATAACTTTTATCAATAAGTAAATTGGATACGTGTGCTATTAAAAATAATACTCTCTGTTTTTTTTTTGTAAAACAAAAATTAGATTTTGATAACCTGTGTAGATGTATTTTCAAAAATATGTTAATATTTGTTTTCATGTCACTGTTATATACCATCATATAATAAATATATGTAGTTATGTACCATCAAATAAACAATCATATAATTAATAATATTTTTACGTATTATCATATAAATAATCACATATATTTTTTTAAAAAATAATATGAAATATAAAAACCATAATTTAAGTTAGTGTTTTAAATTGGACTTTGTATTGTATTTTTCTTATATATATTTAAAACATCTTTTATAATGATTATTGAAAAATGTTTTAGTAAAAATCAATTTTGAATATATGTATATATTGAATCAATTTTTTATATAAATTAGTTTAAGATTATTATTTTGATTTGAAATATGTATATAAAATTTTAATTTTGTGTTTATGATTATTTTTAGACGAAATATGTTTTAGATAATTAGATCGATCAAAATTTCACACAAATCGATAAAATAATAAGATAATTTTTTTAGAAAATTCTATGTAAATATATGGTCCCACTAAAATTATAAATTAATAATTTACATGCATATATATTTTATATAAGTAAGAATCTATTATTATATCGTTTGATTTATATTCACAATACAATTATCTTTATATTTTCTTAACACTTGATATATAGTTTTGATGAAATTTAGTAATATTATATATAAAACCACGTTTAAATTCTATGAAAATATATATTGTATACATGAAATAATATAAAAAATTAATAGAAATGTCAAATTTTTTAAAATAACAATTAATAGAAATAACAATCCATGTTTTACTGGCTTTGGGTCATGACCGGCTTTGGGCCATGACCGGCTTTGTGCATGAATATACAAATTATGTATAAATTATTATACATTTAAAAATTATGTATATATCATCAGTATATACATGCACAAAGCCAGTCATGGTCCAAAGCCGTTAAAACATGGATTTCCAGCCTTTATTATAAGTATATTATCGACTAAATATATGTGTAAAGATTGCTTTAGTCCAGTGGTCTAGTACATTTCTCTTCTACAAGAGGTGCAGGATTCAAGGCAATCCAACAAACCAAGGACCGGCTCTGTTCATGCAAGACAACGTTTTTTTCGGATTATATATTATATCATTTAGACATCATGCACGAATCACTCACTAAAATGTTATATAACCAAAATGTATTTCTTATAATTCATAACTAGATCATGAACCCGCTCGACTGAGCGGGAGTCATTTTTTCTTATCTTTGTTTTTACTAAATGTTATACATGATCGCCAATGTGTATCAATATAAAATTTTGATAAATAATAATGTGTACTAATGTGTTTAAATAAGCAATGTGTTTAATTACTAAAATTAATTTTTAAATTTTAAGATAACGTAAAGTAGGTTTTTTCTGTATTATTTAAAATATATAGTATTATATATTTTGTATTTTCAGTATTTATCATACAAAACTTACATTGGGGTATTATTTATATGAAAATATGTGTAACATAATATATTTATATATTATATAAACATATGCACACCCACACGGGTTTTATTTTTAAAATGCATTCTATATTGTTTAGTTTTATGTAGTATCGAGTTTGTATAATTCAATTTTGTGTTTAAAGAACAATATCAAAACTGTCTTTCGTATGTAAAAATAACATTTTACAAGCGCGAGTTGTGTATTTTTATTGTAACACAAAAATTAATATAAAACTTATGCTTTTTGTACATTACGAAATTTAATTTTTAAAATAATTATTATGTAATTTCAAAGTGCATTTTATCTCTGAGGTCCAATATATTTTGTGTGTAATGGTTCAAAGCATTTTCGATATATATTATATTTCAGTTTGGTTTGTTTTTAGTATTATTGTATAAGTATAATACTATACAATATTACTATATTCTATAAAATATATGAAGCTATGTGTTATTTGTTTTAGAAAGTAGATTAGGTCCAACGTAGTTATAAGAATAGTCATATCTTTATGTATGTGTCTATGACTTATCTACCTAATGTTATTCGTACTAATAAAATTAATATGGTCAATGAAAGTATACTGATCAATTTAAAATGAATTGTATAGGGTAATTATAGAATGATTAATATCTTTAGTATTTTTAGTATATATCTTATTTAAATCGACATGTAATAAATGTAAAAATCATATATAGAATATGGACAAAAAAAGAACTGTATTTAAGGAAATACATCAATGCAAAGTTAGACTATGTTTCATATTATATATAAAAAATGAGACATTTAATTTAAATATATGAGGTCCACCTTTAAAAATCCACATAGGAGAAGATAGATTTATATAAAAAAAAGTCAAGAACTGTTTACGATTGACGATCGTGATTGTACTGCATGCACATAATTTTATGTCTGTGAAAAGTATAATATGGTGCTTACATTTAAGTGTTTATCTTTTTAATTTAAAATAATATTTTTGATATTGAAATGTTGAAAACCGTAAACCTGTAGAGAAAAACCAAAAGATATAAACCATAATAAAAAATACAAACAAATAATACAGCTATTACCACTTTAATTAATTAGAGAATCAAACTGCTCCATTCGATTCTACGAAGTAGTTTTGAGATTTTTATTTGTTTTACAAAAATAATAATTTGTGCTCTCATTATATTTTTTGTTGTGATTGTGAAAGTATATGTCTAATTCTTTAGTATTAAATTAATACGATATTGTTTATTTTAGGTTTAAAAAACTGATCCGCGTAGATTTGTTTAGATTTTTTTTTTAGAATATCTTGTACTAATTATAGTTGAACATTTCTTTATATATTAAACAATTTTTGTTTAATTTTTTAACTAGATTTTGATCCGCGCAACCGCGCGGATATTTGTTTTCGGTTATATATATATTAGAACAAATTAATATGTACATTAAATAACATATCAAATATCATATTGTATTATATTTATATCCAATTTTGAC
This sequence comes from Raphanus sativus, assembly GCF_000801105.2. Taxonomy (NCBI): domain Eukaryota; kingdom Viridiplantae; phylum Streptophyta; class Magnoliopsida; order Brassicales; family Brassicaceae; genus Raphanus; species Raphanus sativus. The sequence goes on from NC_079517.1 coordinate 10,843,335, forward strand.
CCGCAGACTTTTAAAACCAAATTTCCTAGTAGCAATATTTTTTAATTTTATTCATTCACACAATATATTATTATATATAAAAAGTCTAAGATATGTCATTTTTATTATGTCACCATATTATATTTTTAGCATAAATATTTTATATTTATGAAATTGTTTGTACAAATTTATCAATTTGGTATAATGTTATCATATTTAGTCCAATATAATAGTTTCATTTAATATGAATTATTATTATTATTATTATAAAACAGATAAAATATAATGTTTTCATTTTATAAATGATAACTGAATATATATTAATGCATAACAATAGTTCATTTCTAATTACGAAATTAGTTGAAATATTTACATAAACTTTTTGAAATTAAGATATTGTTATAATATTTTTCAACAGATATATTTTTAAAATTATATATATATATAATTAAATGATATCATGATTGAAATATTTGCATTATTAACTTTAATGAAATACATGTTAATTTATACCTATGTATTATATAGTCTTCTAATGTTAACACGTTTTTCTAATATATTGTGATTAACGTAGTTCAAAGATTCTATATATATTATTAATCTTAATAAAATATATTTAATAAAAATTTAAAAGAAGGTCCAAATTATAAAATAAAACATGAAAGAATTCATTACTTTTATTTTAATAGAAAAGATAGACTATAATTAGAAACTTTAAGAAAATAGAATCCAAATTTTATTTTTATTTCATAATAAAATCTTAACTAACATTAATTTATAATGGTATTAGACTACTAATCACGAAATTAGTCGATGCTTCATTTTATAAAAAAAAATTGCCAACAGATTTTTATTATTAGAAAATAAGATAATTTTATAGGTGAAGTTGTTATATATGTCAATTATTTAAGATGTGATATTTTAATTATAGCCATAATTTTAGTTTGAAATAAATGAAATATGATTTTTTAGGGAAAGTCCATTTACAAAAATCTCACATGAAAAGAAGTTGTGACTTCTCTTTTAATATAATAGATGTGAGACTTATTTGATATTTCACATTCTCTTCTTCAAACTAAGAATCATATTTATCATGTATCTCACAACTGATATTCCAGGATCTTCTGACTTGATCTCTGTCATACGTATCTCCCATTCATAATTCAAAGAGTCTCACTTATATTTCGAAGTGTATTTTAGTTTTTTTTGCAGATTTTTCGTCAACTGCTCTAATACTAATTATTGGGTTTGTGAAAGTTTATATCCAGCTCTTTATTATCCGATTAGTATGGTATTATCCACTTTAGACCTAAAAATTAGCCCGTATGAATTTATTTTTTTGGATTCATTTCCAAAAAGCATCATAATAATTAGAGTTGAATATCTTTTTATATATTAGAACTCATTGTCTAATTCTATTTTAAGCTATTTTTTTCAGATTAGTTAAGATAAAATTATTACATATAATAATATAGTGTGTGAAAATTATAAAACTACACCTTAGTGGAACGGATGAAGTACTATTTTAGATGGCTGTGCGATAGTATTAGAGTATTAGTTAATCAGATCCGTCAACGTCGATAAAAAAAGGGACAAGGCTTGGGTTCACCTTCTGGGGTAAACATTTAAATTTACCACTTGATTTATAACCAATCAAAGTGACATGTGGATAATTAAATAAAAAATATTAAATATATTTACAAATAGTTAAAAAAAGAATAATGACAATTCTAAATCTGAAATCTTAATTTCTAAACCCTAAATATTAATTTCTAAATCCAAACCTTATACTCTAAACTCAAATTTTAAACCCTAAACTCAAATCCTATAGCCTAAACTCAAACTGTATACGCTAAACCCAAATCCTAGACCCTAAACCCAAATCATGTATCCAAATGCTAGATCCTAAACCCAAACCGTATACTCTAAACTCAAATTCTAAACCCTAAACTCAAACTGTGAACCCTAAATCTAAACTCTATACCCTAAACCCAAATCATATACCCTAAACCCAAACCGTATACTGTAAACCCAAATCCTAAACCCTAAACCCAAACCATACCTACTCCGGAGTGCTATCACTAAACTAGACAAAATTACGTAGTAATTTTTCGAGGTTTACGGTTTGGGTTTAGGGTTTAGAATTTGGTTTTAGGGTATACAGTTTGGATTTAGGGTCTAGCATTTGGATCTAGGATTTAGATTTAAGGTTTACGGTTTAGTTTTAAAGTCTAGGATTTGAGTTTAGAGTTTAGGATTTGGGTTTAGGGTTTAGGATTTGAGTTTATGGTATATGGTTTGGATTTAGGAATTAATGTTTAGGATTTAAAAATTAAGATTTAGGGTTTAGAATTGACATTATTTTTTTTTAACTATTTTTAAATATATTTAATATTTTTTATTTAATTATCTGTATGTCACTTTTATTGGTCATAAATCAAGTGGTGAATTTAAAGGTTCACTAGAGGAAATGAATCCAAGTCATGTCCTAAAAGAAGGGGTCATAGTGCTAGATCGAGTCATAAAGTTAACATAACTCAAGTGGCCTTAGCTGTGAGGAGAGATGCACCTTAAACATAAAACATCGAATTCGACCACACAATTTTCATGGAATATACCCCGTTATAATTTCTCTTAACATTTATTCCCTCCGTTTCATTTTAATTCTCGTTCTAAGTATATGCACACAAATAAAAAAACATATGATTTTGTTTATTTCCAAGATAAAAACACAATTACCTATACATCTAACCACATTTCAACCAATAGAAAAATAAAATAGAAAATCTTTTAAATAAATTTTGTACTGAAATTCTAAAACGGCACTTATTTTGAAGCGAAAAAATTATCCTACAATGACAATTAAATCGAAACGGAGGGAATAAGTTTTAATGTTAATAAATAACAAAAAACATTGTTTTGAAAAAAACACAAAATCATGATCACAATATGAAAGAAAGAAAGATTGCGAATTCATGATTATTTCTCTTCTCGAAAATGACACTAAGGGTGCGAATAGTAACTACGGCATTGGTAAAATAAGCAGTACAAAATTAGAGTATAATAAGTTGTAAACTAGATTTTAACCCGCACGTTCGTGCGGATATATTTACATTTTTTAAATATATTTTATATTATTAAAAATGTTTTAAATATATAATTTCTATTTTAGTGTTATATATTGTATTACTATATCATACTATTGTTTATATTTCTTATTCAGTATTATTAATATATAATGGTTTTTTAAAAAAATTTACTTTGTTATTGATTTTTATTACTTACTAATATATTTTCGAGTTAGGTAAAATAAAATAAAAATATGAAATACTCAAATAGAGAACCCCATTCAAATTATGTTGTTTTCTTTAATTTAAACATTTTGCATATAATACATTTTAAAATTTTATTTATTTATATTATAGAAAATAAATATGACTAAAATAATTATATTTACATGTTGTGTTTAAGAAAATATACTTTAACATATCTCATTTTAGTATTTTACGGGATTTATTTATTTTAAATAATATAATCCTATTGTTTTAGTAAACTTTATACATAGTAGTATCTATCATACTATTTTATTAAATTTATTATATAGGATATTTGTTTTGGATGTTATGATATTAAGTTCTATTTTTTTTTAAATTAAGACGTCAAAACATTAGGTTACTTTAAATTTTTACAACATATATAGTTAGTTTTTTTCAGGTACATTTCAAAAAGTTAATCTTTATTATCCATGATTTTGTCTTTTGTAAAATTTGAAATATTATCATTTTGAGTTTGAATATTTATTTTCAAAATAATATATTTTTTCGAGACAACTTTGCAAAATTACACAACTATTTGAGTTTGGAATAATACATGAATTTTGAATTTATTTTGGTACTACATTACTGTATTATTTTATTAAATATTTGAATTTTTGGTGATATTTTAAATTCTTTTATCAACAAATTTTGTTACAATTAAAATAAAATAAAATTTATAATTAAAATTTGATTTTTGTCACTAATATTTTAAATGAATTACTGAAATTTCATATTTTACTAATAACATATTTTAAATAGTATATGAACTAAAGGTTATTATATACTATTATATTTTGTATATAAACATTTTTAAGCAATATATTGCTAATAGTTTCAAAATAAATACAAAGATAATGTATGGCTGTAAATATAAAATTTTAACTTATGTTAATACATTTATTTTAATATAAAAGTATTATATAGTTTTCGAAGTTTAATCCATTATAATGATGATCAATAATTTATTTAAGTTAAAAAATAAAATAATTTTTTTTTGTTAATTTACCTATTTAATATATTTTAATATTTAATTCATATAGCACTTCTATTTTTATATAATACGGAATATATCATAGAATCTATAAAAAAGTTAGTATAAAGAATTTTTTATTTTCTTTTTTATAATAAGTTTTAGTTAAATTTACTTATAATAATATTATATTACTAATTTCGAAATATATTAATGTGTTATTTATAAAAAAAATTTAAATTTTAAACTAAGATTTTGTTAGATTCTTTCTCAACAGATTTTATTATAATTAAAAAAATCAAATTTATAGTTGGTTTATTGTTAATATATTTATAGTTGGTTTATTGTTAATACAAATAATCAAATATGTCATATTCACTAATTCTTTAAGTGGTTCTACTATGACTTGTTAATAGTAGATAAAAATAGAACCCTAAATTAATAGATTAGATGTGGTTCATGTTTTATGCGGGAACAAGTACACTTTTATCTTTGTGTGTTTTCCTTTTTCACTAGATTGCACGGAAGCTTCATCAAACGTCTGCTTCCCGTTTTAGAATCGGAACCGGAACCTCGTAAAATCTTGCAGAATCTCGCTTTCAAAATGCTTTTAAAATATTCTCTTTAAAAATATGTTGGAAGCTTACGATTCCGTTTTGGAATCACGCTTCCATTTTCTAAGACACATTATTATAAATCAATAAAATATAAAATCATAATTTTTAATTTATATAAAATCCAAAATTTAATAGTAATGAAATATAGAGAATACAAATATACAAATATTAAAACTAATACTACCAATTATATTTATGTATTGAGGTATTTATTAAAGATATAGCATATATTCAAATATATTGTGTCAGTTATTTATGAAGTACTAAAAATAATTAATATAATAATTTATTTTAAATTTAAATCATATAATTTTAAGTCTTAGATTTTATAATATTCTATATATATGAACATACGCTTCTAAAGTATTTTTTTTAAAAACACGTTGGAAGCTTACGATTATGTTTTGGAATCATGTTTCCGTTGTTTAAGACACATTTTATAAATAAATAAAAATATAAAAGACAAAAATGAAATGAATCCGCCGGTTTACGGTTTGGGTTTAGGGTTTAGAATTTGGTTTTAGGGTATACGGTTTGGATTTAGGGTCTAGCATTTGGATCTAGGGTTTAGATTTAAGGTTTACGGTTTAGTTTTAAAGTCTAGGATTTGAGTTTAGAGTTTAGGATTTGGGTTTAGGGTTTAGGATTTGAGTTTATGGTATATGGTTTGGATTTAGGAATTAATGTTTAGGATTTAAAAATTAAGATTTAGGGTTTAGAATTGACATTATTTTTTTTTTAACTATTTTTAAATATATTTAATATTTTTTATTTAATTATCTGTATGTCACTTTTATTGGTCATAAATCAAGTGGTGAATTTAAAGGTTCACTAGTGGTGAATCCGCCGGAAAATCTCAGAACACCTCCGGCAAAGCTCCACCGCTAAGTTATTCAGTGCCCTCACTCCTGGGTTGGGAGAGTCTGACCTGCGATTTCTGTAATGCACTTTTGGGAAGAAAGTAGCAGAGCTAGCTCATCTTTGAACAGGTATTTAATCATCCTCAAAAAAAAAAAAAAATTCTTTGAGCTTTTAATACGATTTTACATTTAAGATGTATCTTTCTCGATTCCGTAATCTACATCCTCCTCGGACGAAGATCAAGCTATGGCCATGAAATCTGCTAAATCGTCCGGAAAGTATCATGTTGCTGTACATTTCACTGACATCTCCTCCGTCCAGCCGAGTCAGAACTAAGCTTTGAGCTTCTCCTTATCGGCGAACAGGTATCATATTTTTTAACTTCTTCTTCCATGATCCAAATCAATCTTTATAGTATTCTTCGTACTAACATGTGATCAAGTCAATCTTTCCAGACATCCATATGATTATTAACAGAAAATATTAGAACTGGAATATAAACTTAATCGTCATGGAAAGCCTCCTGCATCTGAAACTGGGGTAAAATGGTGTATTTTTGTATCTTTAATTTCTATTCTTAGATATTAAGATTTGATTACGGTTAAAGAAAAGATTTCATTACTCTTATGGTGCAGGGGAAGTTTTTACTTTTCGATCAAATAGTCAAGACTCAAGAGCGTGTTGATGGAGTGTATGTCTTCGCCACTTTTTATGATGCAATGGTGAGCTCTCATTCTATTTAATTATCATAGAAAACCTTAACCTAAATTCTGATATGGAAAGTTTAGAATAATAGTTTCGAGTTTTCCTGATCGTGTCTCAGTTTTATCAGCACATAAGCATCTTATTACTCAGAAATTAGTAGAAGAGTAAGCTTAAATGAACGCCAAGGGTCAGGCCAGATAGGATAAACATTTGGTATGATTATGGTCAAACTCACTAATCTTTCTTTTTTGTGGCATTGTACTTTTGATGATGACTTACTGTAACAATTCGTTCATCTTGATGAGATAGGATATGTTAAACCTCCAAGCTATTTGAATTCCCCTGAGAGATTCTTATAGGTGTTGCCACTAAAGGAGGTATGGTTTCCTCAGTATTGAAGAATTTGGTTTAGTTCTATCTTTCTGATTGTTTGGTGTTTTGTTCTTTTAATAAGTGACTCAGGTTTTCCTCCATGAACTCCTCGAATTACAGTAGTCAAGATTTTTAGTGTTGTGAGTTTGTTTTTCCTTCGTTTTCAATATTTTTTGTCTCTGATAGTGTTACCTCTGATTCAAATTTTTGGTTTTCGAACAGGTAAACAAGGCTTCAAGGTTAAATGCCGCTTAAGGTAGCTAGAGTCTCCTTACATTGCTCTTTACCATGTATATTCATGAGTCGCCTCACTTATTTTGCCATCTAAATCTTTTTTTTCTACGTTGGAACATTCAACAGTTTTAAAAAAAAATAAGAAAAGAAGCATTCTTCTCGGAGTTGGGGAAAACAAAGAAAACAGACTCAAGGGTGTGGCATAGTCTACACATATCTCTCAGGCTCTCCCCGAGATATGCTTTAATCTTTGACAGTTCTTAGTTTTTTTAATCATCCTTAACCTTCAATGAACGTCTAAGCAAGTTAGTGTTAGTGAGAAAAGACAATTCTCATGAGAAGATTCTTATAGGTGTCGCCATTGGAGGATATATAGATTTCCTCATTGTTGAGCACTTCACTGAATTCTACTACAAAGTTTGAAATCAGAGGAGAAACTATTGAGTAGAGGAACGAAGAAAAAGCTACATGCATGATGATGGTGACTAAATGGACTCTGAATAGTGTGATTCTAGCAAAGTACAAGTTGTTCACATGAATTCCTTCAAAAACAAGGTTAAACACTGTTAATATGGAGTAGCAACCCTTCCTAGAATCCAATAGAATCTGATTTTTAATAAGCTCAAGAATATATTCATTAACCACAACCTTTCCTTTAATTGTTATAATGGACGGCATTGAAGATAGTAAAAGCAGTTCCAGGAGTTCAATTTCCATTGAATATAATCAAAGTTTGTGTGGAAAGATTTTCAAGAAGTCAAAACAATCTTTATTGTTGGATGAGTTTCAGAAAGCATTGACGGGCATAGAATAATTTGATGTGGTTTCAAGTGTATGGGAAAGTGTCAAGATGGTCCAGACGTTAGAGGCGTGAACCAGACAGATGCGGTGATGACTTGTTCAATTTTGAACACTTTATAAGACCTTTGTCGGGGAGTTGGGTTCCAGGATGTGAAAACTATTTTCCCAAATTTCTTTGTGGAAAGATTTAACATAGAAGAGCATTGCTTTGGCATTTGAAATAAATTTATTACCAATCACTTTACTGTAAGTCTGTAACGTATATAAATGATCAATAAATAATCTGATTCTATCATGAAGAGAAGTTAAAGGTCTTAGAAGTTTGGGTATGATTCTTACTTTCCACATGTTCGAAAAAATAAAAATAAACAAGTCATAACTCACAATATTTTAAATACACTACACAATTAACATAGAATAAATTATATTTAAATGTAAAACTAAAGCTATGATAAAACAATAAGATATGTTCATTTGAATTGATTTATGTGTTTTCGAATACAATACAATTAAATTATTATTTGAAGTTTATATTAGTTATATATGATAATTCCATAGGTGTTATTAGTTTATGTATTTTAATTGATTTAAAAATCCACAGGGTATTTACAAATCCAATTAAACTATACATATTTTCTAACCTAACCTACGGATTTCAATGAGTATTTAAGTTTTTCCAGAGGTTTTACATTAAATTTGAGTCTTCATATTTTTAGCAAAGAAATCTATCAAATCCATTATGAAATCAAATCCATTAATAAATTTGTATAATTGAATAACATCTGGTTTTAAATTAGAATCTATAAACCATTAAAACAATAACACATGATTTTAATATGGATTTTAAATATGATATTGTCATTCCCATAAAAGTACTCCGACTACAGAGAAGAAAAAACTCAAATTCACTACCTTCTTCATCATTCATTATTGTTTTAGTGAATATTTTTATGGCTCTATAGAATATAACTTTATCTTTAAAATAACAAAAGTTCTTCTTTTTTTTGAAACTGAACAAAAGTTTTTTTCTACATTGATCTACAAAATTCTAAACTATATTATCATTTCCAACATAAAGTAATAATGTCGTAAATAATGAATTAGAACTGGAAAAAATAAAACTACACAGAAAATAAAACTATTTATAAAAATAAAAAAATAGATCAATTTATAATACGTAATCCGCGCGTAGCGCGGAAAAAAAATCTAGTTACCGATAATAATCAAGAGAAAAGGAAAACGTACACAATAAAAAAGAGAGTAAATGAGTAAATATTTCACATTTGAATTCCTTTATAAAACTAAGGTATAAGACAAACTAGCACATTTTGATCAAAAAAAAAAAGACAAACTAGCACACAATAGCCAAAAATATAACCAAAATAATAGATAGACGAACGAAAGTTGAAACCCAAAGTTACGGGCTAAATATCTAAAGTGGGGGTATGAGACATTTGCCTTTTCAGCACATGAGCCTGCGTGACCTTGATAACATTATTATTATTATTTTTTCGCGTATTACTACCAAAAACCGTTGAAAAGTAATTTCTTGGAGGGAAAGCTTCAGTAAATCACAAAAAGTAACTACATAAAAACTTTGTACAAATGAAAAGTCAGCTAAAAGAAGACCCATCAAGTTTAAGACCAAACGCAATGTGTGCCAAGCTCGAACCACAGTGATCACCAAGTCATGTAAGATTTCCATTTCAGTCGAAACATAGAATCTCCCAAGAGAAAGCAGAGAGTTTCAAAATCTGAGCCAAAGTCATGGCTCAAAAACACATCCCTTTTTTCGGACAGTCACATTTCATGACAGAACATAAAGTAAAAAAAAGAAGCACTAAAGCACCGTGATTCCATTACTCACCGAATTTCTGTTCTGTCCTTTTAACTTTCTCCTTCCCACCCCCATTTTCTCTCCTTTCCCATTTCTTGATAGTTGTTGCCTTAACTTCTTCTTTTCTCTCGTGATTCTCCTGACGCAACCCGCAGATTCAACCCGACAACAACAAGGTCCTATCGCCGCCGATGGAGGCTAAGCTACTCAACCGCACTTTTTACAATTCGCCAGGACTCAATCTCGCTGCGCATTCTTCTACACCTATCTCCTATCTACCCGGTAAATTAAGATTTGGACCGCCTCGCTCTCTCTCACTCCGTGTCTCCACAGCAACACCGATCCGGTAACGTGTTTTCTTGTTTAGTTAAAACACGAAAGAAAGAGCCTTTGTGTATGCCATACTACTAGAAATTTTCAACATGCCCACGGTTTTACTATGGCTATAACGCCAAAAATTGTGGCTAAATAGTAAAATTGCTCCATAGCCATGGTTTAAATAGTAACTCTTGTTTCTACACGAGATTTTTTAAAAAGAGCTACTGGCTTTTAATAGCTTTGTCTTGCTCTGCTCGTTGTTGTTGCCACTGGTTGCAAACATGATCCTGACCTTAGCTGTACGGTAAAACAATGTTGTGTACTTGTAAGATTTGTTAAAAGACATGTCTGGATAACGCAGGAATTAATCTAATTATCTAATAGTAAAAAAACTGACACATTTTTCGAGTAGATATTGAATATGCTTCATTACTGAGCCTATGATCAACTGTCGTTTTCTTATAGAGATGCCTGATTGATCTGGATCATGTTAACTGTCGTTTTCTTATAAAATTTAAATGATAATTATATTCCATGATGCATATATAGTGTTTTAGCTGACGTTGATTAAGTTTCTGGATCATGGTAAGACCAAAAGATTTATGTGTGGCTAATTAATTTGTTTCAGATGCTCGAGGAGGGGGCTACGGGTGGATGAGAGTGAGAGCCTGACACTTGAAAGCATAAGTCACTCTTTGATCCGTCAAGAGGACAGCATTATATTCAACCTTCTTGAGCGAGCTCAGTATCATTACAATGCTGATACTTATGACGAGGATGCTTTTACTATGGAAGGGTTTCAAGGATCTTTGGTTGAGTTTATTGTCAGAGAAACCGAACAGCTTCACGCTAAGGTCAAAAAGATCAAACCAAGCTTCAAAGTTAGCTTATAGTTTTCTGATAGTGTTGTTTGGAAATAGGTGGACAAGTACAAAAGTCCAGATGAACATCCCTTCTTCCCACAATGCTTGCCTGACGCTGAGCCAATCCTTCCCCCTATTCAATACCCACAGGTGAAGTTAAAGATCACACTCAAGATTCTATCTAATAGTGTGATGCGCTACTTATGCATATGACACATGTGAAGAAGTTAAACCAACTTTTCTCTTTTCTCTTGTGAATAAACTAGGTTCTACATCAATGTGCCCATTCGATAAGCATCAACAAGAAGGTGTGGAACATGTATTTCAAACACATTCTTCCCAGACTGGTCAAGCCAGGGGACGACGGTAATAGTGGTTCATCTGCTCTATGTGACACAATGTGTTTACAGGCAAGAAACTTTTGGCATGTGATAATTTTATTAATGAACCTCAATATGAGACTTGAAACTTTCATTTTGCTTATCTTTGCAGATACTTTCAAAGAGAATTCACTATGGTAAATTTGTTGCTGAGGCCATGTTTCGTGAAGATCCAGCTACATATGAAACAGCCATCCGAGAACAAGTAGTCTTATTCTATATGCAATTCTCTTTATAATTCATTATCCGTATGTTCTTTTGCGGTAAACTGGGTAGATTCTTGCCAGGACCGGACACAACTGTTGAGACTTGTGACGTATGAAACAGTTGAAGAAGTAATCAAGAAACGACTTGAGATGAAAGCTAGAATTTTCGGTCAATACATAAGAATCAACGATCCAGAAACTGGAGCTGCTGATCCTTCCTACAAAATTAATCCTAGCCTAGTTGGAAAAATGTACGGAGAAGGGATCATGCCACTCACAAAGGAAGTCCAAGTTGAGTACTTGCTTAGGAGGCTGGATTGATGTTGTTTATCAAGAAGAAGGAACCGAACCATACCATTTTTCGTATTTTGATCTTAGTTTAAAAAAACTGTAATGTAAACCGAGAATCAAAAGAAATGAAATACTTAGAAAAAAAAAGAATTATTCCTGATGTTCGTTCACAAGAGTTTTCAGTACTCTAACAATGAATTTGTAGCAGCAGAGTGAAACTCCTGTGGATTTCTCGGACAATCTCGTAAATAGATAAATGCACCATTCTAAAAGATCTGATCGTCGGTTAGGGATGGCAATTAAGGATCTGGACCGCGGGTTTGGCCCGTAAAGACTTGCTGCGGGGTGGGATTGGGCCTACATTTGATAAACCCGCAAAATTGCGGGCCTCGCGGGACGGACTCAAAGCGAGACGGGTTCAAAACGGGATGGGCTCAAAGCGGGACAGGCCGAAAGCGGGATGGGTTAAACCGCGGGATTTTGAAGCTTTCTGAAAGAGAGAGAGAGAGAGAGAGAGAGAGAGAGAGAGAGAGAGAAGGGAGAGAGAGAAGAGATTAGACATTATGGAGCTTCGTTGATGGTGGTTTAAGGGTCGATGATGCTTCCGGTCTCCTAAACATCTCTGATCTGCACTGATGGAGCTTCTTCAAGCTATCATAAATGATAATAAAAACATTTGTTTTGTATAAGCTTAATGTATTGATCTTGTAAGATTATGCTCGATCATGTGTAAGCTCAAACTCAATTATTGTCTATGTTTGTTTGTGCATGTAGAAACAAGTAATGTAATATTTAATGTCCCACGGGACGGCCCGCGAAGGCCTATATATTTCGCGGTACGGGATTGGACAGCTAGTTTGAGGACCGCATTCTGCGCGGGACAGGCCCACCGTATACCGCCAGAAACCGAACCCGCAGCGGTTCGGGACGGGATGGAACGGGAGAGCCGAATTGCCATCTCTATCGTCGGTGAATGTTGTGAGACTCGGCAACACCACTACGACGGTTGATTTTCAAAGAAACGACGGCGTTTAGTTTGAATGGAAACGACGGCGTTTGATTGACAGCGCGTTTGGTTAACAGAAAAACGACGGCGTATAATATGTCTATCTCATTGCCTTTGACTCGTTCGAGTCGTATCTCTCTCTGTTCTCAGGCGAAGGGTAACTGATTCCAACTAGTCGGGAGAATGGCGATATCTGGGAATCTGAGCTTATTATCTCATTGTCATCCTAAATGCCTCTCTTTACCTTCTTCCAAGGTCCATTTTCATCTCTTCTTCTTTACTCTCTCTCCGATTCGAAATCTCTCTTGAAAGCTGGATATTTATTATGAAATTTTCACTCACTGTGAATCACTGTGCTACCTTGAATTACTGAGAGTTAAACCGGTCTTCTGTTTAGAATATATATGAGGAAGTTTACGATGTTGAGCTGATGTTTAAACCATAATTTTGTGTCTTGGGAGGAATTCAATATAACATGGTTTGAACATAGATGTGGTACTACTCACCAAATAAGAGAGTTAAACTACATGGCATGACGTTGTCTTACGGAGATGTAGGGGTCTAGATATACAGTCTCTAAATGCTCTATTCTGATATTTTATATCTCCTTTTGGCGATTTAAATTTGCAGGTTGATTTCACGGGCTTCACAAGCAACGGCCTAAACATTTTGGAAACCCATAAATGCCCTCCTCCTGGAGTATCCATAATCCGCGAACACAGACCCGGTCAAGCTATGGTTTCAGCAAGGAACACCACCACTACGGTAGACTTCGAACTATCATCACCAAGCTCCGCTGAGCAAGAGGTAGTAGTAGTAGAGAGCTTCCTCTCCAACGCCATCGACATGAGTTTCCTCGACCGGTTAAACATAGCGTGGAAGATCATATTCCCATCCCACGCGTCGTCGAGAAGAAGCTCCAACGCGAGAATCGCGAAGCAGCGGCTCAAGATGATCCTCTTCTCGGACAGGTGCGCCGTGAGCGACGAGGCTAAAAGGAAGATCGTCGACAACATCGTTCACGCGCTGTCTGATTTTGTGGAGATAGAGTCAGAGGAGAAGGTTCAGCTTGACGTAGCTACGGACGGTGACCTCGGGACCGTTTACTCGGTCACGGTGCCTGTTAGGAGGGTGAAAGCTGAGTACCAAGACGTGGACGAGGCTGTTGGATCCATAACCAACGTTGAATATAAAGATACGCTTGATGGTTCTGTCGATGTCAGGTTCGACTTTTATGTTCCTGAGTAGTAATAAGAAGGCACGGTGTTAACTAGAGCGTTGTTTCTTGAACTGTGTCTTGTTTGTCTGTGTAGAGAATATTCTATCATTTTATCCATATTTAAAAAAACTTGAAAAAACTCTTTTCTTCAAAGTTACAAAAACAAGATCACATTTTTCTATGACCATATGACTCAAAAGTTAAAAGTTTCTAGCTGCGAGACCATATGACTCAAAAGTTACAGACTCCAAAGTATTTAGAAGAAGAGACAGTTTAGTTTCCACCTGTAGGACCAATTCTCATAGGCCTACTTGAACACTCAACACCGTTCATACTCTCAATAGCAAGCAACATCTGACCATGATCTGTAAACCTAACAAAACCATATCCACTGCTACGCCCGGTGGCTCTGTCAGTGGAAACCTTTGCTGATACAGCTGAACTGTAACCATGGTCCCTGAACGTCTTTAGCAGCATGCGATCCGTAACGTCATCGGCCAGATCACCAACGAATATGGACTCGGTAGATTCCCTTATAGTCTGCTTCATTGCCCACCTCAGCTTAAACCTCCGAGGGGGAACTAGGCCCGGGACCAAGGTCTTGTTGTAGGTTTGCAAAGCTCGTTCCGCAGCGTCGCGAGATATAAACTCGATGAAACCGTACCCTATGCTTTTACCGGTTACCTTGTGATTAGGAAGGCCGACGTTAACAACCTCTCCGGTTGTTCCCGCGAAACAACGGTACAGGAACTCTGTGTCCATGTCGTCTGTAACGGCTCCTATCCAGAGAGTTCTCTCTCGTGCTTCATCTGCTTCACTTGTATGCTGCTGCTCCAAGCCATGTGATTGAGACGGTTCAGGTGTATCAAGCGGAGGAGAATTCTGAAAAATTCCAAAAACAGAAACTCGAAATTAGTAAATCTATTTTTGGAAAGTTTTGAGATCATTGGAGGAGAGAGAGAACCTGATCTTGAAAACCAGCAAGAAACTCGCATAGACTTTCAAGAAACTTAGCGGCTTGAATCCCTGTGGTGGCTTTGAAAACCTCTCTGAGCACACTCTTCCTCAAACTGTTTGCAGCAGCGAAGATTCTCACAAGCTCCTCGTTCTCTTCCTTCGCCGCCTCATCAACCGCCGCCACCGAAGAAGAAGAAGCTCCTCCCCTCGCCGCCACCCAATTCTTCGATACACGAGCTAAGAAACGGATCTGTGCTTTACTCATCTCTTCCATCAGATCACTCACACTAACCATCATACCACGCTCGATCTGATCTATTCTTCTCACCTGCTCGTCTCTCCACGAGGAGTCGATTAAAGATCGGATGAGGCTAGTGAAGAGACAAGGATGGATGTCGCCGATGAAGAAAAGCTGCGTCTCGTTCCCGGTGGGGAAGAGGATGTTGCGGATCATGTCGTTGTTATTATCGGAAGAGGTGCTTAGGGTTTCGTAGTGGTTGATCAGGTAGTAACCAACGTTTTCTACGTCGGTGTCGGGTAGGACGGCGGAAGGGTCGGTGTGGATGGATTCGCCCAGGAGAGGGAGGCAGTAATGGGTTAGGTTTTTTGACCACTTGGCGTAGAGTTCGTTGACTCCGAGAGGTTTCTTGCTGGAGAAGCGAGAAGACTCCATTTTTTCAAGATGACAAATGGAGAGAGGATCTTTGCTCTGTTTTTTTGGAGGGAAGATGAGAGTCCGTAACTATATGTTCGTTATCAATCGGTTTGATTGAAACTAAACCGGATCTTGTAAATTAATTTTGGTTCGGTATTATATAACTGTCTTGCATCATAGATTATAATTGAGTTGCTATATAGTACAACAGCTCATTTATAGTTTAAAGTCCTACCGATATCATATTTTGTACACGGTAGATTAGGCCTAGACATTCTGAGTTTAGATCCGTTTTTATGGGATCCGGATCTTTCAGATAGAGTTTGGATCTATTTAAAATCCACTATTATTTCGTTTAGTTTTGGGTCTCCTCTCAATTTTCAGAACATTTAATATCCAAAAAATTTCGACCGAAAATTATATGAAATATCCAAAATATACTTGAATACCGAGAATGACTAAAAGTAAGCAGTAAAAATTCTATAAATGAATAATTTTGAGACTACACAAATTTATTAATTTATAGAGTTATTAATTTAAGATAATTTTTCTTTGTAAATACTTTTAGCGTAGAAAATAAAAAATAATATTTATTTTATGATATTATATATTGGTTAGAGTTTATAGATTTTAATGTTAATTATTTCTATTAGAATTTTTATATTGTTTAAGTATGATGAATACATATTATATAATAAAATTCACTTTTACATGTAATTCTAAAACTAAAATTAGAGATGAAGTTCATTTTGAAGAATATATAAAACAAAAAAGTGTATATGTTTATATAAAATTTATATTTACGTTAATTATAAATTTAAGATTTTAATAAGATCATATATTTAATTAATAATTTTTTGAATATTATTATCTTATTATTTTATCAAATAATATCAAATTTTACACCGATCTAACTTAAAACCGGATAAATTTATTAATTTATAGTATATATTAGTTTATCGAATACTAATTTATAGAGTTTATACTATATATATCTAAAGATTCAATATGTTATCAGGTAGATGGGTCATCTTGGAAGATTCATTCTGAAATTAGTGTCGGCCCTAGGCATGGCGGATCTAGAAGTGAAAATGGTATAATCTTCTCATATTGGCCCAATTACCCATCAAACTAACACTATGAACCCGAGTGGAACGTTGGGCACAATCAACTCACCAAAGCTTATATTTCATAGAAGACTGAAACATAAAAACAGGATAGTCTGGAGTGGACTAATAGGTTTGAGTGTGAACCTAAGCTAGCTGCATAAATTTAGCACCAGAGTTTTAGGAAACAGTAATGTCAAATATGAACTACTGGATCATAGTGTGAAGTCGACCATGATGTGATTGGATCATGTAGTTTGATGGGATATTTTATATACAGACGACATGCAATGATTCTGTTTCTCTGGCCACAAAACCTATCTATTGTATTGGCTCAATCTTTTTTTTGGTAAAAAGGCTCCATTCTTTTCTTTCGTATTTACTGGTATTCATGAATCTCAGAAACAAAAGTTTAAGAATAGTTCGTGTAGTCTAATGATTAAAAAAATTCCATAATTTGAAAATAGAGAAGGATATGAATTTTTCAAATGATAAATATTTTAGGGGGTATACTCAAAATAGGGGTTTTATTTGATTTTTAAGCAAAGAAAACGTTATTTGATTTTAGATGATTTCAGCTAAATTAAAGATTTTTTATTAAATTATTCTAGAATTTAGATTAAAACCATGAAATTTAGATTTTTATTTTTTTAACTAAAAACTCTATTAAAACATTTTCAAATCACTAAAAATATTTAAAACTCACAATTTAAATTATTTTTAATAACATTACATTTCATAAAACATGTTTTAGTCACTTGCGTGAAGTCAAATATTAAGGGGTTTATCAACTGATAGTTTGAGATATATTGAAATGACAAATTCTATGTTATATTAAGTTCAAGTGAAAAATATGATTTATTTAGAACATTCTTTTCGGTAAAATGTTAAGATTTATACCATTTTTAAATTTTCACATTGTTGTAACCAACTTATTATTTATTTTTTTGAACAATTATTGTTGTTCAAAAAAAATGTAAGTAACTTATTACACATGGAAGAAAACAACAACTCAACTAAAAAAAATTAACAACACAAGAACATCAAACACTAAACTCAAGGAAGCCGTTAAATGGATAGGTAGAACTGGAGGGGTGATTGAGCTGGTGGAGGACCTGACTTGAGAGAGAGTAGGCAGTCCCGAGGAAGCGAGTCCAGGGCTA
Organism: Raphanus sativus; assembly: GCF_000801105.2. Taxonomy (NCBI): domain Eukaryota; kingdom Viridiplantae; phylum Streptophyta; class Magnoliopsida; order Brassicales; family Brassicaceae; genus Raphanus; species Raphanus sativus. The sequence continues at coordinate 10,861,192 of NC_079517.1, forward strand.
GGTAGATGATGAGTGGTGGAGAAGAGACCGCTGTGAAGATATTCGCATTCCTCTCCTTCTATAATAGGTAGATAGAGGATTGAAAGATGAGCTTGATTAGGCAGATGGTGTTGGCATTAGACTGCTGGAGAATCCACGCACCTGCTGTGTGCAAATCATTAGGAGGGTTGGCCCAGATTAGAGGTGCGAAAGTTTGCTATATAGTAGAAGAGTATTCACACTCAAAGAATAGATGGTGATGGGTTTCAATGCCTGAACAGAGTATACAGACTGGAGGTATATCCATTTCCCAACAGCGCAGCCTATCTCTTGTTGGCATTCTCCTTAGCAAAGCCAACCAAGTCATGAACGAGTTCCTAGGGATATACTCTTTGAACCAAAGCACTTTGCCAATAGAAAGTAGGAGACAAGACACGTAAGCACCACTCTTTTTTTTTAACACTAACAGTATTAACTAACAATATGATCCACAGTCCACTTATAACACTAACAGTATTAACCACTTGCAATCTACCGTATATTCTTTTCCATCTGTATAGCCTTGGTTTTTAACAGTTCAAATGCATACATAGTGGTTAACATAGAGCGGCTTTTATTGTGTATAACTAACCTGCATAGCATCATAGACAAGAACAAAGATTTGACAACACATAGACAGTTTATTCAAGATGTGTTGCAGTTTGGTAAAATATGATTTTTGTTAACTTTAGCCCAAAAGAAAAAACTTATGCTAAAATAGTTTAAAGTAACTTTTATTGGGTTAATGGTCTTATGTTAGAGCTTTTTGGCTGCACTTTTAAACTTAATACTATTTCCATTTCATATTATTTGTTGTTTTAGTTTAATAAATTTTTTTAATTATAAGTATCGTTTTATATTTTCAATACATATATTGAATAAATTTTACAGATTTTATATTTTTTAATTCATTAATTAACAAAATATAAATAAAATGATATATTGAATAAGAGTAAAATAGAACAAATATTAATTTTTTAATTTGTGTGTTAAAAACTTAAATGATACATATTGTAAAACATAGGGAATAGTTAATTTGAATGTACAATTTTACACAACAAGTACCATTCAACTTCTATTTTTGTTCTTATAACTTCCAATATAGCTATATATATATCACCATATAATTAAAAAGAGATTGGTTGGTACTAATTCTCTCACTTGTCTGAAATTTATAAGTTCCCAAGAACTAGAAAGGATGAAAGGAAAAGAAAACCAAAAAGATGTTTATATTTTCATATTCTTTTTTTTTTGAACAACTTATATTTTCATATTCTTTATTTCTTTACCCTTTGCATATTTTGTGACAACTCATAAACACAGACTCTTTTATTCCTCTTTTTGTTCTCACCCTCTTCAATTTTTTCATTGTTATAAAAATCATGTGTTCTGTCTCTGGTCCTTTCTGCTGGTACTGTTTGGAAAATTAATAGTATCCTTTTTTGTTATAACTTCTTCAGCTCTGCTACTCTCTGCCCATTCATTAACTTCACTTACATCCAACTTGCAAACTATTCATTTTCACCTCTTACTCTTTTGTCCTTTCCCTTTTTTTTGGGACCTTCACCTTTTCAAACTCCCAAAGCTTTATTTATTTCAGAGCATTTAATTTTGGTATTTTCAATTTTAATTCCAAAACCAAAAATTGTCTCTCTTAAATCATGACGCCTTGAACTTAAATGAAAAAGACAATAATTTGGTCTTGAGTCCCTACAGATTGCAATTCTTATAGTTTTCCGAGTGCTTGGTTGATTTTTTTGGTCTTGATTTGATATTGAATGTGACTAAACTAATATGGTTGAAGTCTTGGTGTTGATGATATTTCCCATTTCGATAATTATTGAAACGTTCCAAAAAGACAAAAGCTGACATTCATAAAGTTTTTTGGTTGTGATTGTAGAAACTTATATGATCAACGTCGAGCATGCAAACAAAAAAAAAATAGCGAAAAGAACTTTAAATTTATTTTGTTCTTTTTAGGAAGAGTTACGTAAAAAAAGTAGGACACACTGGCTTTTCGAAGTTCAATAATTGGTAACATGTGACGAACTGAAATGTAACCAATATCATTTTATAATAAATCAACAGTAAAACATGAGATTCTTAACATTATCACTTAGTTTAGGTAATGGAATCGTCTTGGGAGGACCCACTCGAGAGACGTAAGATGGATTGATGGAACCTCCATTAGTTTCAGATGATCTCTCGATGTATAGCCTTCCTCTGTACGCAGCAAGGTGAGCGTAATAAGCCGGTGGCACGATAGAAACAGGTTTCGTGCACCTCACGAAAGTGTAACACAAGTTATACACAAGTCTCTGTAACTCATCTGAAGTAAACTCGTTTTCGTCCCAAAGGATGTGGTAGTGCGTTGGCCTGCTCGTGCCTTTCACTCCCAAGTGGCTACAAAGATAGAAATCAAACTCTTTCGGATGCGCTATCACCGTATCAACCACCGTTCCAGGAGGGATGTTCTCGTGGCAGACAGAATCGCACCGGAACAGCCTCGTGTGGTGTCTCTTTTGGACCACGGCGAAAGTTATCGTCGGATTGTAACCTTGGAACTTAGAACAAGCGGTTTTTATCGACTGAAGCTCTTCTTGGAGGACTTTCTTGAACTGTGTCTCGCTCACACCGTCTCTGAAAAATATGATCCTACTGGGAAGCTTCTTTAGGGCTTTTTGGAAATCTTCAAGAAGTTCCTTGACCATCACGTCAAGATCTTGAATGATCTCTTGCCTATGTGTCTGAGACCTCATTCTCGAGACGTACCGGTTGGCTTCTGGCCAGTTTATGCTCCCGACCACAGCTGCAACAGAAGGGCTGCAATCATCAAACGGATGAGGATGCGTTACATCAGCTCCCATGAAGATCACCGGCTCATCGAGTCTAAACAATCTAGGGATGTGAGAAGGTATGGAGTTATAGAGCTCGGTCATGGTTCCACCGATCTTGGCGTTTATCTTGAGAGCCAAGTTTGAAACAAACTGAGAGTTAAGCTTAGTGATGTTAGGGTATAAGCAGCATTGTGTCACAACGCCTATTCTTGTCTCTGCTATCCGCTTTAGATCTCCGTACCCTTTGTGTTTCCTCTCCATCACACAGATAATCAGCTGGAGATTGTTTGATGCAGCTCTTTGAATCTCCTTCAGCTTCAACTCCAGAAGAGAAATGTTGTTGAGTATGTTTGATGGTTCAAAGAAGGTTGTGCTCATTGTGTTCTTGCTTAGGAAGACTCCCAAATGCTCACATTTCTGAGTTAGCTCGTTTATGAACTTGGGAATGGTAGATTTCTGATCTGAACTGCCTCCAATACTCATCAAAGCCCATCTAGTTCCTTTAAAAGCTCTGCTTTCTACAAGGCTCCTTGGTCTCTCAAGTTTAAGCTTTGGAGGTTGAAGTACTCTTCCTTTCAGCAATGTCATATCTCTAGAGACCTCCAAGTTGAACTCTCTTGTTTGGTCCCCACTGTTAAACAGAGAAAGCAAAAGATTAAATGTTTAGAACACAAAGAACCATTAGAAACTTGATTAATTGAGTTTACCTTGATGGACCGACCGGTCCTGCCATGACTTTATCAATAGTATCTTTCCTTTCATTTGGTCTTTGACATCCCATTTTCATAATCTTTGCGGTTTGATCATCTGAAAGCTTCCCAAGAAACTTTTGGCCTTCACATATCATGCATAGTTCCATAGGAAGGTAACAAGGCCTTGTCCTACTAATCTGCAGACACGGCAAGTTCTTGAACTGGATCTCATAACCATAATGATCTTTGAAGTAACTCATAACCCTTAACTGCTTCCCATCTCTATCCTGAAACAATAAGCTCTCAGTGATCTCCTCTGTTAACCCGAAAACGCGGTACCTTTGAACAGTCTCTCTATGGCAAACAAAGACTCTTATGTTCTTAAGTGCTTTCTCCACTTCCCTCCTTTCTTCCAAGCTAAGTTCTCTGCCTTTGTTCCTAGAGAGATCCTTGAGAAACTCTAGCCTCTTCTGCAAGTAAGCTATTACTCCAATGCTTTCATGGAATGCTGCTATTGAGAGGTCTATGTTGAGGGCTAAACCTTGCTGAGTCTGTCTAAGACTCTGGAAAAACCCTCTGAGTCCAACAGCTCCTCCTCCAATCTCCTTGGACCCACCCATAGAGGTAGAGTAAAAAGATCTTCCAATAGATGTACATTTCTCAGTTGGATTCTCTCTCAAGATCACATCAAGAGCATGAATGTATTCTTGAGGCAGAGGATCCCAAGTTTCACCTTCCTTCCTCTGTTTCTTCCCATCAAACTTGGACACAAGCCTCATGCTAACCCTAAACAGTTTATCAACCTTCTTCTGAGGTTGCTTCTCACGCAAGTCACCACCGCTCTTCTTCAAAGCATTGCATGATTGGATAGGGAGGTTAACAAAGAACTCAAGCCTGTCTTCTTGAAACTCCACAGGGCTGTAAATGTTCTGCCTACCGTCAAAAGCTGGAACGGAACCGGAGAAGCTATCCCCTGCTGTCTCCACGAGCTTCTGTTTGATCATCCGAGCTACTTCTTTTGAAGGGTGTGGAGAGATGTCAACGTTGTAATGGTATATCTTCTGTGAAGGATCAACTTTGACAAGGAAATGGTTGGCGAGAAGGTAGATGACAGAGCCATCTTGACCACCAGAGTCAGGTCTTTTAGCAACCACTAATGCTGCTTCTGTGGATCCACCCGCTTTGATGTTTAGACTGTTGGCTTTATGTTCAGAAACTTGCTTCTTCTGCTTTCTCTCCACAACTGTTATTAGAGATATGGGGAAGAATGTGAGTCAAAGTCAAATAAAACTTTAATTTTCGTTTTTTTTCTTTCACAAAAGATGCAACTAAATCAGAACAGTATTAAAACAGATAGAGAGTTTCTTTCTAGGGAAAAGTTTTCAGACATTAACACGCAAAAGAACATTCAAGAAAAAAGTGAGTATTATTATTGTAGTACAAAAGAGAGGAGGACCATATTGACATTTAATCAATAGTGTGGGAAAGAGAGTTATAGCCTTGAAAACCTCGTCCAATTAAAAAAATAAAATAATAATTAATAATAATCTGGACATAGTTCTTGGAGAAAACCCTTTCAGACAAGAGAACAAAAAACATGCAAGAAAGTAGCTAAGAAGAGAGAAAGATTGTCTCTGCCCTCACCTGGAGAAAGAGAGAGCGGTTTGGACATTGAGTTGAAGAATCTTTGGTCAGGAGGAGGAAGAGGAAGCAACGGAGGAGGAGGAGGATGAAAAGGGAGAGGAGAAGAGTGTTGTGGAACTGAGAGTAGAAGCAGTAGTAGTAATAGTAGCTAGAATGGATGCCGGTGGAGAGAAGATTCAGACTATGGTGGGGAGAAGAAGGAAAAAGAAGAGGGTTTGTGTGAGCATGGTGAAAAGGAGGAGGCTTGTGGAGAAGAGGAGTTCTTGATTTGGAGTTGCGGATGTGTTTGTTAGTGTGATGATTCTTGGTTTTTTCTTCCATTGATGAGGAAAGAAAAAAAGAGAGAGACCTTCAGGAAAAGCAAAAGAGAGAGAGGAGAAGGTGAGAAGAAAAGTGTGGTTTATTATCAGATAGACAGAAAGGGTTTGTCTGGTTTATGCTCAGGGAAAGGTCAAAGTGTCTTCCTCTGTTTTTATTTTTGCCCTGCCTCATAAAAAGAAAGAAAGAAATGATGCTATTGTGATGTCATAAATACACTCAAATTGTTTTAAACAAAAAAACTAAAATTTATGAAAAGAGCCAACAGTTAAAAATTAGGACTTTTTGGTTACAAAGAAAAAAATATTTTAACATACTAGTATGTGTTTGAATTGTATGTTTTATAATGAATTAGTTTTGGATAGAACTTCTTTTGGTAAAGATTTTGTACAGGTCAGGTCAGGGTTATCGATTGGGGTGTAGTATACACTGTATATCACTCTCATTCAAAAACATAATTATATGTAGCGGAATTTGAAGAAGAAAAAAATAAACAAAGTTGGTTTGTGTAATTCTTACCCGATTATAATTAGAAATTGATATGTTTTTTCAACGGCGTAAATGATTAGATAGAGTAGGCCTATAGTTCGTAAACCCGAAGTTGCACACATTTTTTCTTACAAAATTTGACCAATACGCTCATTAAAATCGAGTTACGGGGACCATTCTATTTAATTATTTATTCTTGGTACTATTTTCTTGGTACAGTACTTCATTAATAAGACATTTTGGACTCTTTCACAAATACACAATACATATTTTCCGAAAATGGTTTTATATAAAAATTTACATGTCTTTCGAGGTCCATGCAAAATTACAGCTAGATAATATAAACAAATTGTAGCAACAAAAATTAAATCGACCATTTTTTTAAGAAAAGCGAAAAAAAAAGATAATTGGAAACATTATCAGATGTTAGATAATGAATCTTCATATTCATTGTTTATTTTGAGAACTATGCAATAGTATTATTTTCTTTGTAACTGAACTATGCAATAGTAGTATTACATGAAATCAACTAGTTTAAAGAGCCTTTGGCTTCTTTC
>NC_079517.1:10867846-10879547 GCF_000801105.2 Raphanus sativus
TAAGTTATATTTGTAACAAAAAAACTTTTGGAGTTATCCTATGTATTTTTCATAATAATTTTTAATTGAGTTAGCTATAGGTTTAGGGTCCACGTCAAACATATTTCCCCGATGACATCACAACATCCCATAATTCTATTTTATTTGGTAAAAAGTTTGGGGTGCAGTTATTTAGTAAAGTTTTGAGATAATAGACAACAAAATACTTTGAGATAACAAAGATTTTGACTGGTAAACCTGTTTAGAGTAAAAAAGATCACACTATTATAATCATCCTATTTTAAATTAAGTGCTTTATTTATTTTAGCAAAAATCTTGACATAAAAAGGTGAAAAATATACCACAGCTTAAATAAATTTATATAATTTTTACTTTTTATTTTAAATTTTCATTAGTTTACCAAACAAACCCAAATTTTGTACAAAATTGTTTATTTTATTTCTTAGTCACCTACCAGATAATTTTATACGAAAGAGAAATAATAATAATTAATTAATTGATTATAGGTAGCTATTTGGATTAGAAGTGGAGCAAATTTAGGCCAAAACAATGGATTTGTAGGGAACTTTTAGCTTTGACCAAATCTCTTTGGTCCCAGTCATAATCTTTAGTGTTCCATTACACAAAAGAAACTCTCTGAATCTGACCATATATACTAAAAAGTTCCCATTAAAAATCCATTGATTCTCTATCTTTCTTTAAGCGTTACTTCATTATTACCGTAACCAACAAAACTTGCAAAACTTGATATACTGAAATTTCCATTAACTTGAAGAAAATACAGGGGTGGGATAATACCATTGAACATAAATATCGATTGAAATGAAGTCTTTTTTTTTTGATCAACCGATTGAAATGAAGTTTTGATACCATTGTTCATCATTATTAGGTCTTTTAAGATAAATGAGATAAAATTTGTGGGACCTATATAATTGTGAGATGGGTTTGGGTCACCATCAAAATGAAAGAAGCCAAAGGCTCTTTAAACTAGTTTATTTCATGTAATACTACTATTGCATAGTTCAGTTACAAAGAAAATAATACTATTGCATAGTTCTCAAAATAAACAATGAATATGAAGATTCATTATCTAACATCTGATAATGTTTCCAATTATCTTTTTTTTTTGCTTTCTTAAAAAAATGGTCGATTTAATTTTTGTTGCTACAATTTGTTTATATTATCTAGCTGTAATTTTGCATGGACCTCGAAAGACATGTAAATTGTTTTTATATAAAATCATTTTCGGAAAATATGTATTGTGTATTTGTGAAAGAGTCCAAAATGTCTTATTAATGAAGTACTGTACCAAGAAAATAGTACCAAGAATAAATAATTAAATAGAATGGTCCCCGTAACTCGATTTTAATGAGCGTATTGGTCAATTTTTGTAAGAAAAAATGTGTGCAACTTCGGGTTTACGAAACTATAGGCCTAAAAAAGAAAAAAACTATAGGCCTATCTAATCATTTACGCCGTTGAAAAAACATATCAATTTCTAATTATAATCGGGTAAGATTTACACAAACCAACTTTGTTTATTTTTTTCTTCTTCAAATTCGCTACATATAATTATGTTTTTGAATGAGAGTGATATACAGTGTATACTACACCCCAATCGATAACCCTGACCTGACCTGTACAAAATCTTTACCAAAAGAAGTTCTATCCAAAACTAATTCATTATAAAACATACAATTCAAACATATACTAGTATGTTAAAATATTATTTTTTCTTTGTAACCAAAAATTCCTATTTTTTAACTTTTGGCTCTTTTCATAAATTTTAGTTTTTTTGTTTAAAACAATTTGAGTGTATTTATGACATCACAATAGCATCATTTCTTTCTTTCTTTTTATGAGGCAGGGCAAAAATAAAAACAGAGGAAGACACTTTGACCTTTCCCTGAGCATAAACCAGACAAACCCTTTCTGTCTATCTGATAATAAACCACACTTTTCTTTTCACCTTCTCCTCTCTCTCTTTTGCTTTTCCTGAAAGGTCTCTCTCTTTTTTTTTTCCTCATCAATGGAAGAAAAAACCAAGAATCATCACTCTAACAAACACATCCGCAACTCCAAATCAAGAACTCCTCTTCTCCACAAGCCTCCTCCTTTTCACCATGCTCACACAAACCCTCTTCTTTTTCCTTCTTCTCCCCACCATAGTCTGAATCTTCTCTCCACCGGCATCCATTCTAGCTACTATTACTACTACTGCTTCTACTCTCAGTTCCACAACACTCTTCCTCCTCTCCCTTTTCATCCTCCTCCTCCTCCGTTACTCCCTCTTCCTCCTCCTGACCAAAGATTCTTCAACTCAATACCCAAACCGCTCTCTCTTTCTCCAGGTGAGGGCAGAGACAATCTTTCTCTCTTCTTGGCTACTTTCTTGCATGTTTTTTGTTCTCTTGTCTGAAGGGTTTTCTCCAAGAACTATGTCCAGATTATTATTAATTATTATTTTATTTTTTTAATTGGACGAGGTTTTCAAGGCTATAACTCTCTTTCCCACACTATTGATTAAATGTCAATATGGTCCTCCTCTCTTTTGTACTACAATAATAATACTCACTTTTTTCTTGAATGTTCTTTTGCGTGTTAATGTCTGAAAACTTTTCCCTAGAAAGAAACTCTCTATCTGTTTTAATACTGTTCTGGTTTAGTTGCATCTTTTGTGAAAAAGAAAACGAAAAATTAAAATCTTATTTGACTTTGACTCACATTCTTCCCCATGTCTCTAATAAACAGTTGTGGAGAGAAAGCAGAAGAAGCAAGTTTCTGAACATAAAGCCAAAAGTCTAAACATCAAAGCGGGTGGATCCACAGAAGCAGCAGCATTAGTGGTTGCTAAAAGACCTGACTCTGGTGGTCAAGATGGCTCTGTCATCTACCTTCTCGCCAACCATTTCCTTGTCAAGGTTGATCCTTCACAGAAGATATACCATTACAACGTAGACATCTCTCCACACCCTTCAAAAGAAGTAGCTCGGATGATCAAACAGAAGCTCGTGGAGACAGCAGGGGATAGCTTCTCCGGTACCGTTCCAGCTTTTGACGGTAGGCAGAACATATACAGCCCTGTGGAGTTTCAAGAAGACAGGCTTGAGTTCTTTGTTAACCTCCCTATCCAATCATGCAATACTTTGAAGAAGAGCGGTGGTGACTTGCGTGTGAAGCAACCTCAGAAGAAGATTGATAAACTGTTTAGGGTTAGCATGAGGCTTGTATCCAAGTTTGATGGAAAGAAGCAGAGGAAGGAAGGTGAAAGTTGGGCTCCTCTGCCTCAAGAATACATTCATGCTCTTGATGTGATCTTGAGAGAGAATCCAACTGAGAAATGTACATCTATTGGAAGATCTTTTTACTCTAGCTCTATGGGTGGATCCAAGGAGATAGGAGGAGGAGCTGTTGGACTCAGAGGGTTTTTCCAGAGTCTTAGAAAGACTCAGCAAGGTTTAGCCCTCAACATAGACCTCTCAATAGCAGCATTCCATGAAAGCATTGGAGTAATAGCTTACTTGCAGAAGAGGCTAGAGTTTCTCAAGGATCTCTCTAGGAACAAAGGTAGAGAACTTAGCTTGGAAGAAAGGAGAGAAGTGGAGAAAGCACTTAAGAACATAAGAGTCTTTGTTTGCCATAGAGAAACTGTTCAAAGGTACCGCGTTTTCGGGTTAACAGAGGAGATCACTGAGAGCTTATGGTTTCAGGATAGAGATGGGAAGCAGCTAAGGGTTATGAGTTACTTCAAAGATCACTACAACTATGAGATTCAGTTCAAGAGCTTGCCTTGTCTTCAGATTAGTAGGACAAGGCCTTGTTACCTTCCTATGGAGCTATGTATGATATGTGAAGGCCAAAAGTTTCTTGGGAAGCTTTCAGATGATCAAACTGCAAAGATTATGAAAATGGGATGTCAAAGACCAAATGAAAGGAAAGAAACTATTGATAAGGTCATGGCAGGACCGGTCGGTCCATCAAGGTAACTCCATTAATGTTTCTTTGTGTCATAAACGTCAGTAAGGGTTTAATCATTTGCTTATGTTTTAATAGTGGGAACCAAGCGAGAGAGTTCAACTTGGAAGTCTCTAGAGATATGACGTTGCTGAAAGGAAGAGTACTCCAACCTCCAAAGCTGAAACTTGACAGGCCAAGGAGCCTTGTAGAAAGCAGAGCTTTTAAAGGGACTAGATGGGCTTTGATGAGTATTGGAGGCAGCTCAGATCAGAAATCTACCGTTCCCAAGTTCATAAACGAGCTCACTCAGAAGTGTGAGCATTTGGGAGTCTTCCTAAGCAAGAACACAACGAGCACAACCTTCTTTGAACCATCAAACATACTCAACAACATTTCTCTTCTGGAGTTGAAGCTGAAGGAGATTCAAAGAGCTGCATCAAACAATCTCCAGCTGATTATCTGTGTAATGGAGAGAAAGCATAAAGGATATGGAGATCTAAAGAGGATAGCAGAGACGAGAATAGGCGTTGTGACACAATGCTGCTTATACCCTAACATCACTAAGCTCAACTCTCAGTTTGTTTCAAACTTGGCTCTCAAGATAAACGCCAAGATCGGTGGAACCATGACCGAGCTCTATAACTCCATACCTTCTCACATCCCTAGACTGTTTAGGCTCGATGAACCGGTGATCTTCATGGGAGCTGATGTAACGCATCCTCATCCGTTTGATGATTGCAGCCCTTCTGTTGCGGCTGTGGTCGGGAGCATAAACTGGCCAGAAGCTAACCGGTACGTCTCGAGAATGAGGTCTCAGACCCATAGGCAAGAGATCATTCAAGATCTCGACGTGATGGTCAAGGAACTTCTTGAAGATTTCCAAAAAGCCCTAAAGAAGCTTCCCACTAGGATCATATTTTTCAGAGACGGTGTGAGCGAGACACAGTTCAAGAAAGTCCTCCAAGAAGAGCTCCAGTCGATAAAAACCGCTTGTACTAAGTTCCACGGTTACAATCCGACGATAACTTTCGCCGTGGTCCAAAAGAGACACCACACGAGGCTGTTCCGGTGCGATCCCGTCTGCCACGAGAACATCCCTCCTGGAACGGTGGTTGATACGGTGATAACGCATCCGAAAGAGTTCGATTTCTATCTTTGTAGCCACTTGGGAGTGAAAGGCACGAGCAGGCCAACGCACTACCACATCCTTTGGGACGAAAACGAGTTTACTTCGGATGAGTTGCAGAGACTTGTTTATAACTTGTGTTACACTTTCGTGAGGTGCACGAAACCTGTTTCTATCGTGCCACCGGCTTATTACGCTCACCTTGCTGCGTACAGAGGAAGGCTATACATCGAGAGATCATCTGAAACTAATGGAGGTTCCATGAATCCATCTTACGTCTCTCGAGTGGGTCTTCCCAAGACGATTCCATTACCTAAACTAAGTGATAATGTTAAGAATCTCATGTTTTACTGTTGATTTATTATAAAATGATATTGGTTACATTTCAGTTCGTCACATGTTACCAATTATTGAACTTCAAAAAGCCAGTGTGTCCTACTTTTTTTTACGTAACTCTTCCTAAAAAGAACATAATAAATTTAAAGTTCTTTTCGCTATTTTTTTTTTGTTTGCATGCTCGACGTTGATCATATAAGTTTCTACAATCACAACCAAAAAAACTTTATGAATGTCAGCTTTTGTCTTTTTGGAACGTTTCAATAATTATCGAAATGGGAAAATATCATCAACACCAAGACTTCAACCATATTAGTTTAGTCACATTCAATATCAAATCAAGACCAAAAAAATCAACCAAGCACTCGGAAAACTATAAGAATTGCAATCTGTAGGGACTCGAGACCAAATTATTGTCTTTTTCATTTAAGTTCAAGGCGTCATGATTTAAGAGAGACAATTTTTGGTTTTGGAATTAAAATTGAAAATACCAAAATTAAATGCTCTGAAATAAATAAAGCTTTGGGAGTTTGAAAAGGTGAAGGTCCCAAAAAAAAAGGGAAAGGACAAAAGAGTAAGAGGTGAAAATGAATAGTTTGCAAGTTGGATGTAAGTGAAGTTAATGAATGGGCAGAGAGTAGCAGAGCAGAAGAAGTTATAACAAAAAAGGATACTATTAATTTTCCAAACAGTACCAGCAGAAAGGACCAGAGACAGAACACATGATTTTTATAACAATGAAAAAATTGAAGAGGGTGAGAACAAAAAGAGGAATAAAAGAGTCTGTGTTTATGAGTTGTCACAAAATATGCAAAGGGTAAAGAAATAAAGAATATGAAAAATATAAGTTTTTCAAAACAAAAAAAGAATATGAAAATATAAACATCTTTTTGGTTTTCTTTTCCTTTCATCCTGTCTAGTTCTCGGTAACTTTCTTATAAATTTCAGACAAGTGAGAGAATTAGTACCAACCAATCTCTTTTTAATTATATGGTGATATATATATAGCTATATTGGAAGTTATAAGAACAAAAATAGAAGTTGAATGGTACTTGTTGTGTAAAATTGTACATTCAAATTAACTATTCCCTATGTTTTACAATATGTATCATTTAAGTTTTTTACACACAAATTAAAAAATTAATATTTGTTCTATTTTACTCTTATTCAATATATCATTTTATTTATATTTTGTCAATTAATGAATTAAAAATATAAAATCTGTAAAATTTATTCAATATATGTATTGAAAATATAAAACGATACTTATAATTAAAAAAAATTATTAAACTAAAACGACAAATAATATGAAATGGAAATAGTATTAAGTTTAAAAGTGCAGCCAAAAAGCTCTAACATAAGACCATTAACCCAATAAAAGTTACTTTAAACTATTTTAGCATGTTACAAAAAAAAAAAAAACTATTTTAGCAAAAGTTTTTCTTTTGGGCTAAAGTTAACAAAAATCATATTTTACCAAACTGCAACACATCTTGAATAAACTGTCTGTGTTGTCAAATCTTTGTTCTTGTCTATGATGCTATGCAGGTTAGTTATACACAAAAAAAAGCCGCTCTATGTTAACCACTATGTATGCATTTGAACTGTTAAAAACCATTGGTATACAGATGGAAAAGAATATACGGTAGATTGCAAGTGGTTAATACTGTTAGTGTTATAAGTGGACTGTGGATCATATTGTTAGTTAATACTGTTAAGAGTGTTAAAAAAAAAGAGTGGTGCTTACGTGTCTTGTCTCCTACTTTCTATTGGCAAAGTGCTTTGGTTCAAAGAGTATATCCCTAGGAACTCGTTCATGACTTGGTTGGCTTTGCTAAGGAGAATGCCAACAAGAGATAGGCTGCGCTGTTGGGAAATGGATATACCTCCAGTCTGTATACTCTGTTCAGGCATTGAAACCCATCACCATCTATTCTTTGAGTGTGAATACTCTTCCACTATATAGCAAACTTTCGCACCTCTAATCTGGGCCAACCCTCCTAATGATTTGCACACAGCAGGTGCGTGGATTCTCCAGCAGTCTAATGCCAACACCATCTGCCTAATCAATCTCATCTTTCAATCCTCTATCTACCTATTATAGAAGGAGAGGAATGCGCATATCTTCACAGCGGTCTCTTCTCCACCACTCATCATCTACCTAGCCCTGGACTGGCTTCCTCGGGACTGCCTACTCTCTCTCAAGTCAGGTCCTCCACCAGCTCAATCACCCCTCCAGTTCTACCTATCCATTTACCGGCTTCCTTGAGTTTAGTGTTTGATATTCTTGTGTTGTTAATTTTTTTTAGCTGAGTTGTTGTTTTCTTCCATGTGTAATAAGTTGCTTACATTTTTTTGAACAACAATAAATTGTTCAAAAAAACAAATAATAAGTTGGTTGCAACAATGTGAAAATTTAAAAATGGTATAAATCTTAACATTTTACCGAAAAGAGTATTCTAAGTGAATCATATTTTTCACTTGAATTTAATATAACATAGAATTTGTCATTTTAATATATCTCAAACTATCAGTTGAATAAACCCTTTAATATTTGACTTCACACAAGTGATTAAAACATATTTTATGAAACGTAATGTTATTAAAAATAATTTAAATTGTGAGTTTTAAATGTTTTTAGTGATTTGAAATTTTTTTAATAGAGTTTTTAGTTTAAAAAATAAAAATCTAAATCTCATGGTTTTAATCTAAATTATAGAATAATTTAATAAAAATTCTTTAATTTAGCTGAAATCATATAAAATCAAATAAATTTTTCTTTGCTTAAAAATCAAATAAAACCCCTATTTTGAGTATACCCCCTAAAATATTTATCATTTGAAAAATTCATATCCTTCTCTATTTTCAAATTATGGAATTTTTTAAGGGATAATTTGTTCAAAAACCAAGGAAAACATGGAAACTAACCATTTGCCAAAATAGTGAAACAGGGAAGGTGATTATGCAAGTGGGAGTTGTTGATAAGTCGAGACTATCCTTTCAATGAGATGATCTTGTAGAGTTGTAGGTTATAGGGAAAGTACAATTATAGATCTTATAATATCTAATCAAGTACAATAATATCTAAAGTAGATTTCTAAAGTGGGAACAAACAGTTAACTCCCGCAGGTGTAAGCATCAAGCATGATTATGGAATTAAGGTACACAATGTGTATAATCTTTTTTAGCTATCCAAATTATGTTATGGTCGTATTGATTACAAATATACATTACAAAACAATATCTTAGCCAGCTCTAAGTATATTGGACAATTTTGGTACTAAATAACTCTAGACAGAGTGTGAGATATTGACATTGTAAATGTATAATAATAAGTTTTCTTAGTTTTTAAACATTGATCATAAACCCTTGATACTATAATACAATACAGTAAACTATAAGAAATTAAGAGCATAGCTAGGGTGCATGAAATGTACATACACATAATGTTATGTATATTTATTTGTTGGTAATGTCAAATTGTTGGATATCTAATATAATATATACACGTTTAAAATTTCCGCTTAGCCGGATACCTTTTGAATGATCTAAGTGTTGTAATTGTTGACCGACCAATTCGATTGTTAATTTTTATATTAAAGATACATAGGTTAATAAACGTTTAACCGAAACAAAAAGTTCAATGCCCTGAATATAAACCCTAAATTCAAAATAGTAAACCATAAACCCTAAATCTTAAACCCAACAGAAAGCCCGGAACCCAAACCCTAGTCACTAAATCCTAAACCCTAAACCCAATAGGAACCCCATAACCCAAACCATAGTCACTAAACCCTAAACCCAAAATACTAAACCCTAAACCCAAACCCTAATGTCTAATCCCTAAATCTTGAACCCAAAAAGACTAAAATCTAAACACAATAGAGATTAGACATTAGATTTTGAGTTATGGGGTTCCTATTGGATTATTAAATATGTTAGCCGTTTAACAATGGATTATCATAAGTTATTAAATATGTTAGCCATTTAACAATAGATTTCAAATAGAATTAAACGAATGTTATTAAATATCTTAGCCGACTAACACTAAATCTCACAAACTTATTCATAGATATATCTAATTATATGAATAGAAATTATAATATAGAGTTAATTGTTTACAACTACGTTTATCAAAAGTTATTAGTCAGCTATAAACATTAATACCATGGCTAATAAATTATTTAACTATTTGTTGTGGTTTGTAACAATACCAAATATTATTGTAACCAGCTAACATAATTTACATTACAATGAGATTTCTAATAGACTAGAAATTTTTTAATTATCTACAAATACGATTATCAAATATTGTTAGCCAACTATAAACATTAAATACCCTGGCTAATATGAACCATTCTTCGTGTTTCTTGTTGATTTTGAACTGCCGGGAGATGATGAATCGACCAAACCGTCCAGAAAAAGAAGGCATTTCCCCGATTTCAACGAGCTTTCCGAAGGGTAATGCTCTGATAGTATCGACTTCTTCGGCATCGAGCGAGTTCAGTATTTGTCTGATTGCATGGGGTTTGTGGTAGGGCGTGACTCTGATTCGACTGGTTCACTGCTTACGGTAAAAATCCGTTCCGGGATGATAAGAGGTGGAGGTGAATTATCTTCTCCTTTCATTCTATGACTGGATTTGCAGAAGCTGATGTTTAGCTTTGGTTTACTATGAGAGGAAAGAGAGAGCTATGAGGAGAGAAGAAATTGTGATTTTTAAGAAAAGAGAAGATACTTTCGATATAAGAGATTTTAGAAAATCTATTAAGAAATCTTTTAGATTTTTGAACTGTGCAAATCCAAAGAATTATACTTCGTATCTGTTGGATTTTTTACTCTCACGACGAATGAATCAACGTAGGGATAGAAGAGTCTAACGAAAAATATAAACAGTGTGCGAAAAGGTGACATTTGGTATGACGTTAAATACCACATAATGTTTTGGTATGCATCCTAATTTCCCTTTTTTAATCACTAGACTACACGAACTATTCTTAAACTTTTGATTCTGAGATTCATGAATACCAGTAAATAGTATACGAAAGAAAAAAAATGGAGCCTTTTTACCAAAAAAAAAAGAAGAAAAGGAGCCAATACAATAGATAGGTTTTGTGGCCAGAGAAACAGAATCATTGCATGTCGTCTGTATATAAAATATCCCATCAGACTACATGATCCAATCCCATCATGGTCGACTTCACACTATGATCCAATAGTTCATATTTGACATTACTGTTTCCTAAAACTCTGGTGCTAAATTTATGCAGCTAGCTTAGGTTCACACTCAAACCTATTAGTCCACTCCAGACTATCCTGTTTTTAAGTTTCAGTCTTCTATGAAATATAAGCTTTGATGAGTTGATTGAGCCCAATGTTTCACTCGGGTTCATAGTGTTAGTTCGATGGGTCATTGGGCCAATATGTGCAGATTATACCCTTTTCACTTCTAGATCCGCCATGCTTAGAGCATCCTCGGTTCACACCCCAAGCTCTCATATTTTCCAAAAAAAACATTAAAATAATCATAGACTCCAGCAAAACTATGAATCTGTTTCGCGGATCCCACACCACATGCCAGCTCGCAATTAGTTCATTTATTTATTTATTTTTTAAAATCAAACAAAAAAAATAATTATTTTGTATTGGAAATCAAACCCATCTATAATTTTACTAATGGGGATGTTCTTAGGACCGACACTAATTTCAAAGTTTTGTCATATGTTCCGCATGTTGATTGAGAGTGAATCTTCGTAGATGACCCATCTACCTGATAACATATTGAATCTTTAAATATTTTAGATATATAGTATAAACTCTATAAATTAGTATTCAATAAATTAATATATACTATAAATTAATAAATTTATCCGGTTTTAAATTAGACCGGTGCAAAATATGATATTATTAGATAAAATAATAAGATAATAATATTTAAAATTATTAATTAAATATATGATCTTATTAAAATCTTAAATTAATAATTACCGTACATATAAATTTTATATAAACATATACACTTTTTTGTTTTATATATTCTTCAAAATGAATTTCATCTCTAATTTTAGTTTTAGTTTTATTGAGTTACATGTAAAAGTGAATTTTATTATATAATATGTATTCATCATATTTAAACTATATAAAAAATCTAATAGAAATAATTAAAATTAAAATCTATAAACTCTAACCAACATATAATATCATAAAATAAGTATTATTTTTCATTTTCTATGCTAAAAGTATTTAAAAGAGTGTAAAAGGAAAATTCTTTTAAATTAATAA
>NC_079517.1:10879647-10895226 GCF_000801105.2 Raphanus sativus
TTTAGTCTCAAAATTATTAACTTATAGAATTTTTACTGCTTACTTTAATCATTCTCTGTATTCAAGTACATTTTGGATATTTCATATAATTTTCGTTAGAATTTTTTCGGATATTAAATGTTCTGAAAATGAGAGGAGACCAGAAACAAAACGAAATAGTAGTGGATTTTAAATATATCTGGATCCCATAAAACAGATCCAAACTCAGAATGTCTAGGCCTAATTACCGTGTACAAAATATGATATCGGTAAGGACTTTATCTATAAACTAGATATTGATCCGCGCAACCGTGCGGGTGTTTGTTTTCGGTTTATATATTATATTAGAACAAATTAATATATGCATTAAAAACACATATTAAATATCATATTGTATTATATTTATATTCAATTTTGACCGCGCTGACTTTTAAAACCAAATTTTCTATTAGCAATATTTTTTACGTTTATTCATTTTAGATAATATTATTATTATATATCAAAAAGTGTAAGATATGTTAATTTTATACATGTATTAATAGTTTTCGAATGTTAAGTCGTTTATTTCATCGTATTATATTTTTTAAACATATATGTTTATATATTTATGAAATTGTTTTGTACATATTTATCAATTTAATATAATGTTATCATATTTAGTTCAATACAATATTTTCATTTAAAATGAATTACTATTATTATAAAATAGATAAAATATTTTTTTTTTTTTTTTACAAATGATAACTGAAATATATATAATGCATTAAACTTTTTGAAATATTTACATAAACTTTTTTAAATTAAGATATTTTTATAATATTTTTTAACAGATTTGTTAAAAATTATATATATATTTATATATATAGTATAATAATAATATATTATTAGTTTTGATAAAATATATAAATGTTAAAGGATGGTCCAAATTTATTAAAATAAAACATGAAAAAATTCATTACTTTTACTTTAATATATAAAGAAGACTATAATTAGAAATTTTAAGAAAATAGTATACAAGTTTTTATTTTTATTTTATAAAAATTTTAACTAACATTAATTTATAATAATATTAGACTATTAATCACGAAATTAATCAATGCTTAATTTTATAAAAATATTTAAAATTTTGATAAAATTTTGTTAGATTTTTTGTCAACAGATTTTATAATTAGAAAATAAGACAATTTTATAGGTAAAGTTGTTATATATTGCAATTATTTAAGATGTGATATTTAATGATACCATAATGTTAATTAGAAATAAATGAAACATGATTTTCTAAAGAAAGTCCATTAAAAAAAAATCACACATGAAGAGAAGTTGTGACTCTCTTCTAATATAATAGATGAGCGCGGTTATACTATATAGCAACTCAATTATAATCTATGGATGCGAGACAGTTATATAATACCGAACCAAAATTAAATATACAAGATCCGGTTTAAGTTTTCAATCAAACCGATTGATAACGAAAACGAACATATAGTTACGGACTCTCGTCTTCCCTCCAAAAAAAACAGAGCAAAGATCCTCTCTCCATTTGTCATCTTGAAAAAATGGAGTCCGCTCGCTTCTCCAGCAAGAAACCTCTCGGAGTCAACGAACTCTACGCCAAGTGGTCAAAAAACCTAACCCATTACTGCCTCCCTCTCCTCGGCGAATCGATTCTCACCGACCCTTCCGCCGTCCTACCCGACACCGACGTAGAGAACGTTGTTTACTACCTGATCAAACCACTACGAAACCCTAAGCACCTGTCCCGATATAACAACGACACCATACATAACATCCTCTTCCCCACCGGGAACGAGACGCAGCTTTTCTTCATCGGCGACATCCATCCTTGTCTCTTCACAAGCCTCATCCGATCTTTAATCGACTCCACGTGGAGAGACGAGCAGGTGAGAAGAATAGATCAGATCGAGCGTGGTATGATGGTAGCGTGAGTGATCTGATGGAACAGATGAGTAAAGCACAGATCCGTTTCTAGCTCGTGTATCGAAGAATTGGGTGGCAAGGACGGAAGCTTCTTCTTCGGTGGCGGCGGTTGATGAGGCGGCCAAGGAAGAGACGGAGGAGCTTGTGAGAATCTTCTCTGCTGCAAACAGTTTGAGGAAGAGTGTGCTCAGAGAGGTTTTCAAAGCCACCACAGGGATTCAAGCCGCTAAGTTTCTTGAAAGTCTATGCGAGTTTCTTGCTGGTTTTCAAGATCAGGTTCTCTCTCTCCTCCAATGATCTCAAAACTTTCCAAAAATAGATTTACTAATTCGAGTTTCTGTTTTTGGAATTTTTCAGAATTGTCCTCCGCTTGATACACCTGAACCGTCTCAATCACATGGCTTGGAGCAGCAGCATACAAGTGAAGCAGATGAAGCACGAGAGAGAACTCTCTGGATAGGAGCCGTTACAGACGACATGGACACAGAGTTCCTGTACCGTTGTTTCGCGGGCACAACCGGAGAGGTTGTTAACGTTGGCCTTCCTAATCACAAGGTAACCGGTAAAAGCATAGGGTACGGTTTCATCGAGTTTATATCTCGCGACGCTGCGGAACGAGCTTTGCAAACCTACAACAAGACCTTGGTCCCGGGCCTAGTTCCCCCTCGGAGGTTTAAGCTGAGGTGGGCAATGAAGCAGACTATCAGGGAATCTACCGAGTCCATATTCGTTGGTGATCTGGCCGATGACGTTACGGATCGCATGCTGCTAAAGACGTTCAGGGACCATGGTTACAGTTCAGCTGTATCAGCAGCGGTTTCCACTGACAGATCCACCGGGCGTAGCAGAGGATATGGTTTTGTTAGGTTTTCAGATCATGACCAGATGTTGCTTGCTATTGAGAGTATGAACGGTGTTGAGTGTTCAAGTAGGCCTATGAGAATTGGTCCTACAGGTGGAAACTAAACTCTCCCTCTCTCTCTCTCTCTTCGTATTGATACTTTGGAGTCTGTAACTTTTGGGTCATATGGTCTTTGCAGCTAGAAACTTTTAAGTTATCTACCTTATGCTTCCTTCTTAGTACTTTTGATTGATGATGATAAAAAAAAATGTGATCTTGATTTTGTAACTTTGAATAATGAAGAGTTTTTTCAAGTTCTTTTAAATATGGATAAAATGATAGAACATTCTCTATACAATCAAAACAGACAAACAAGAAACAACCCTCTAATTAACACCGTGCCTTCTTATTACTACTCTGGAACATAAAAATCAAACCTAACATCCACAGAACCATCAAGCGTATCTTTATATTCAACGTTGGTTATAGACCCAGCCTCGTCCACGTCTTGGTACTCAGCTTTCACCCTCCTAACAGGAACCGTGACCGAGTAAACGGTCCCGAGGTCACCGTCCGTAGCTACGTCAAGCTGAACCTTCTCCTCCGACTCTATCTCCACAAAATCAGACAGCGCGTGAACGATGTTGTCGACGATCTTCCTTTTAGCCTCGTCGCTCACGGCGCACCTGTCTGAGAACAGGATCATCTTGAGCCGCTGCTTCGCGATTCTCGCGTTGGAGCTTCTTATCGACGACGCGTGGGATGGGAATATGATCTTCCACGCTATGTTTAACCGGTCGAGGAAACTCATGTCGATGGCGTTGGAGAGGAAGCTCTCTACTACTACTACCTCTTGCTCAGCGGAGCTTGGTGGTGATAGTTCGAAGTCTACCGTAGTGGTGGTGTTCCTTGCTCAAACCATAGCTTGACCGGGTCTGTGTTCGCGGATTATGGATACTCCAGGAGGAGGGCATTTATGGGTTTCCAAAATGTTTAGGCCGTTGCTTGTGAAGCCCGTGAAATCAACCTGCAAATTTAAATCGCCAAAAGGAGATAAAAAAATATCAGAATAGAGCATTTAGAGACTGTATATCTAGACCCCTACATCTCCGTAAGACAGAGCCGTGCCTTACATGTTAGCAAAAAGGCATTGGCCACAGGCCCCACAAAACATATGAATTTTAAGGGCCCCTTAATTTTCAGTTTTGGTATTACATATTGATATTAGTGAGTGTTTATGTAATGATAAAGTTACATTTCTTTTTGATTTTTGACTAAAGAAATGAAAATCTAAAAATTTAAACATAAAAGAAAGTCTAGAATCCAGTTATCTGGATGTATATCTACATACATAAGTAAAAAAAAATCTCTTACATATGAACTCTTTCCAAAATAATTTTATATATTTTTTCTATGTGATTCTCTTCTTTTTCGTTTGCTATATATCTTTTTCCTATCATGATTTTTTTTTTGTTATTCCATGGTGATATTTCCTTCCCATTCCTTATTTTTTTTTCTGTTTACATGCTATTTCATATTTTTTTTCTTAAATAAATTGGAAGGCCTCTATTTTTAGATTTGCCTTAGGCCCCTATATACCTAAGCACGGCACTGCCGTAAGACAACGTCATGCCATGTAGTTTAACTCTCTAATTTGGTGAGTAGTACCACATCTATATAATGTTCAAACCATGTTATATTGAATTCCTCCCAAGACACAAAATTATGGTTTAAACATCAGCTCAACATCGTAAACTTCCTCATATATATTCTAAACAGAAGACCGGTTTAACTCTCAGTAATTCAAGGTAGCACAGTGATTCACAGTGAGTGAAAATTTCATAATAAATATCCAGCTTTCAAGAGAGATTTCGAATCGGAGAGAGAGTAAAGAAGAAGAGATGAAAATGGACCTTGGAAGAAGGTAAAGAGAGGCATTTAGGATGACAATGAGATAATAAGCTCAGATTCCCAGATATCGCCATTCTCCCGACTAGTTGGATGAATCAATCACCTTCGCCTGAGAACAGAGAGAGATACGACTCGAACGAGTCAAAGGCAATGAGATAGACATATTACACGCCGTCGTTTTTCTGTTAACCAAACGCGCTGTTAATCAAACGCCGTCGTTTCTATTCAAACTAAACGCCGTCGTTTCTTTGAAAATCAACCGTCGTAGTGGTGTTGCCGAGTCTCACAACATTCACCGACGATCAGATCTTTTAGAATGGGTGCATTTATCTATTTACGAGATTGTCCGAGAAATCCACAGGAGTTTCACTCTGCTGCTACAAATTCATTGTTAGAGTACTCAAAACTCTTGTGAACGAACATCAGGAATAATTCTTTTTTTTTCTAAGTAGTTCATTTCTTTTGATTCTCGGTTTACATTACAGTTTTTTTAAACTAAGATCAAAATACAAAAATGGTATGGTTCGGTTCCTTCTTCTTGATAAACAACATCAATAATCCAGCCTCCTAAGCAAGTACTCAACTTGGACTTCCTTTGTGAGTGGCATGATCCCTTCTCCGTACATTTTTCCAACTAGGCTAGGATTAATTTTGTAGGAAGGATCAGCAGCTCCAGTTTCTGGATCGTTGATTCTTATGTATTGACCGAAAATTCTAGCTTTGATCTCAAGTCGTTTCTTGATTACTTCTTCAACTGTTTCATACGTCACAAGTCTCAACAGTTGTGTCCGGTCCTGGCAAGAATCTACCCAGTTTACCACAAAAGAACATACGGATAATGAATTATAAAGAGAATTGCATATAGAATAAGACTACTTGTTCTCGGATGGCTGTTTCATATGTAGCTGGATCTTCACGAAACATGGCCTCAGCAACAAATTTACCATAGTGAATTCTCTTTGGAAGTATCTGCAAAGATAAGCAAAATGAAAGTTTCAAGTCTCATATTGAGGTTCATTAATAAAATTATCACATGCCAAAAGTTTCTTGCCTGTAAACACACATAGAGCAGATGAACCACTATTACCATCGTCCCCTGGCTTGACCAGTCTGGGAAGAATGTGTTTGAAATACATGTTCCACACCTTCTTGTTGATGCTTATCGAATGGGCGCATTGATGTAGAACCTGGTTTATTCACAAGAGAAAAGAAAAAAGTTGGTTTAACTTCTTCACATGTGTCATATGCATAAGTAGCATCACACCATCAGAATCTTGAGTAGTGTGATCTTTAACTTCACCTGTGGGTATTGAATAGGGGGAAGGATTGGCTCAGCGTCAGGCAAGCATTGTGGGAAGAAGGGATGTTCATCTGGACTTTTGTACTTGTCCACCTATTTCCAAACAACACTATCAGAAAACTATAAGCTAACTTTGAAGCTTGGTTTGATCTTTTTGGACCTTAGCGTGAAGCTGTTCGGTTTCTCTGACAATAAACTCGACCAAAGATCCTTGAAACCCTTCCATAGCAAAAGCATCCTCTTCATAAGTATCAGCATTGTAACGATACTGAGCTCGCTCAAGAAGGTTGAATATAATGCTGTCCTCTTGACGGATCAAAGAGTGACTTATGCTGTCAAGTGTCAGGCTCTCACCCTCATCCACCCGTAGCCCCCTCCTCGAGCATCTGAAACAAATTAATTAGCCACACATAAATCTTTTGGTCTTACCATGATCCAGAAACTTAATCAACGTCAGCTAAAACACTATATATGCATCATGGAATATAATTATCATTTAAATTTTATAAGAAAACGACACTTAACATGGATCATAGGCTCTTGGATGAAGTAATTAGCCACACATAAATCTTTTGGTCTTACCATGATCCAGAAACTTAATCAACTTCAGCTAAAACACAATAGCATCATGGAATATAATTATCATTTAAATTTTATAAGAAAACGACAGTTAACAAGATCATAGGCTCTTGGATGAAACAGTAATGAAGCATATTCAATATCTACTCGAAAAATGTGTCAGTTTTTTTACTATTAGATAATTAGATTAATTCCTGCGTTATCCAGACATGTCTTTTAACAAATCTTACAAGTACACAACATTGTTTTACCGTACAGCTAAGGTCAGGATCATGTTTGCAACCAGTGGCAACAACAACGAGCAGAGCAAGACAAAGCTCTTAAAAGCCAGTAGCTCTTTTTAAAAAATCTCGTGTAGAAACAAGAGTTACTATTTAAACCATGGCTATGGAGCAATTTTACTATTTAGCCACAATTTTTGGCGTTATAGCCATAGTAAAACCGTGGGCATGTTGAAAATTTCTAGTAGTATGGCATACACAAAGGCTCTTTCTTTCGTGTTTTAACTAAACAAGAAAACACGTTACCGGATCGGTGTTGCTGTGGAGACACGGAGTGAGAGAGAGCGAGGCGGTCCAAATCTTAATTTACCGGGTAGATAGGAGACAGGTGTAGAAGAATGCGCAGCGAGATTGAGTCCTGGCGCATTGTAAAAAGTGCGGTTGAGTAGCTTAGCCTCCATCGGCGGCGATAGGACCTTGTTGTTGTCGGGTTGAATCTGCGGGTTGCGTCAGGAGAATCACGAGAGAAAAGAAGAAGTTAAGGCAACAACTATCAAGAAACGGGAAAGGAGAGAAAATGGGGGTGGGAAGGAGAAAGTTAAAAGGACAGAACAGAAATTCGGTGAGTAATGGAATCACGGTGCTTTAGTGCTTCTTTTTTTTACTTTATGTTCTGTCATGAAATGTGACTGTCCGAAAAAAGGGATGTGTTTTTGAGCCATGACTTTGGCTCAGATTTTGAAACTCTCTGCTTTCTCTTGGGAGATTCTATGTTTCGACTGAAATGGAAATCTTACATGACTTGGTGATCACTGTGGTTCGAGCTTGGCACACATTGCGTTTGGTCTTAAACTTGATGGGTCTTCTTTTAGCTGACTTTTCATTTGTACAAAGTTTTTATGTAGTTACTTTTTGTGATTTACTGAAGCTTTCCCTCCAAGAAATTACTTTTCAACGGTTTTTGGTAGTAATACGCGAAAAAATAATAATAATAATGTTATCAAGGTCACGCAGGCTCATGTGCTGAAAAGGCAAATGTCTCATACCCCCACTTTAGATATTTAGCCCGTAACTTTGGGTTTCAACTTTCGTTCGTCTATCTATTATTTTGGTTATATTTTTGGCTATTGTGTGCTAGTTTGTCTTTTTTTTTTTTGATCAAAATGTGCTAGTTTGTCTTATACCTTAGTTTTATAAAGGAATTCAAATGTGAAATATTTACTCATTTACTCTCTTTTTTATTGTGTACGTTTTCCTTTTCTCTTGATTATTATCGGTAACTAGATTTTTTTTCCGCGCTACGCGCGGATTACGTATTATAAATTGATCTATTTTTTTATTTTTATAAATAGTTTTATTTTCTGTGTAGTTTTATTTTTTCCAGTTCTAATTCATTATTTACGACATTATTACTTTATGTTGGAAATGATAATATAGTTTAGAATTTTGTAGATCAATGTAGAAAAAAACTTTTGTTCAGTTTCAAAAAAAGAAGAACTTTTGTTATTTTAAAGATAAAGTTATATTCTATAGAGCCATAAAAATATTCACTAAAACAATAATGAATGATGAAGAAGGTAGTGAATTTGAGTTTTTTCTTCTCTGTAGTCGGAGTACTTTTATGGGAATGACAATATCATATTTAAAATCCATATTAAAATCATGTGTTATTGTTTTAATGGTTTATAGATTCTAATTTAAAACCAGATGTTATTCAATTATACAAATTTATTAATGGATTTGATTTCATAATGGATTTGATAGATTTCTTTGCTAAAAATATGAAGACTCAAATTTAATGTAAAACCTCTGGAAAAACTTAAATACTCATTGAAATCCGTAGGTTAGGTTAGAAAATATGTATAGTTTAATTGGATTTGTAAATACCCTGTGGATTTTTAAATCAATTAAAATACATAAACTAATAACACCTATGGAATTATCATATATAACTAATATAAACTTCAAATAATAATTTAATTGTATTGTATTCGAAAACACATAAATCAATTCAAATGAACATATCTTATTGTTTTATCATAGCTTTAGTTTTACATTTAAATATAATTTATTCTATGTTAATTGTGTAGTGTATTTAAAATATTGTGAGTTATGACTTGTTTATTTTTATTTTTTCGAACATGTGGAAAGTAAGAATCATACCCAAACTTCTAAGACCTTTAACTTCTCTTCATGATAGAATCAGATTATTTATTGATCATTTATATACGTTACAGACTTACAGTAAAGTGATTGGTAATAAATTTATTTCAAATGCCAAAGCAATGCTCTTCTATGTTAAATCTTTCCACAAAGAAATTTGGGAAAATAGTTTTCACATCCTGGAACCCAACTCCCCGACAAAGGTCTTATAAAGTGTTCAAAATTGAACAAGTCATCACCGCATCTGTCTGGTTCACGCCTCTAACGTCTGGACCATCTTGACACTTTCCCATACACTTGAAACCACATCAAATTATTCTATGCCCGTCAATGCTTTCTGAAACTCATCCAACAATAAAGATTGTTTTGACTTCTTGAAAATCTTTCCACACAAACTTTGATTATATTCAATGGAAATTGAACTCCTGGAACTGCTTTTACTATCTTCAATGCCGTCCATTATAACAATTAAAGGAAAGGTTGTGGTTAATGAATATATTCTTGAGCTTATTAAAAATCAGATTCTATTGGATTCTAGGAAGGGTTGCTACTCCATATTAACAGTGTTTAACCTTGTTTTTGAAGGAATTCATGTGAACAACTTGTACTTTGCTAGAATCACACTATTCAGAGTCCATTTAGTCACCATCATCATGCATGTAGCTTTTTCTTCGTTCCTCTACTCAATAGTTTCTCCTCTGATTTCAAACTTTGTAGTAGAATTCAGTGAAGTGCTCAACAATGAGGAAATCTATATATCCTCCAATGGCGACACCTATAAGAATCTTCTCATGAGAATTGTCTTTTCTCACTAACACTAACTTGCTTAGACGTTCATTGAAGGTTAAGGATGATTAAAAAACTAAGAACTGTCAAAGATTAAAGCATATCTCGGGGAGAGCCTGAGAGATATGTGTAGACTATGCCACACCCTTGAGTCTGTTTTCTTTGTTTTCCCCAACTCCGAGAAGAATGCTTCTTTTCTTATTTTTTTTTAAAACTGTTGAATGTTCCAACGTAGAAAAAAAAGATTTAGATGGCAAAATAAGTGAGGCGACTCATGAATATACATGGTAAAGAGCAATGTAAGGAGACTCTAGCTACCTTAAGCGGCATTTAACCTTGAAGCCTTGTTTACCTGTTCGAAAACCAAAAATTTGAATCAGAGGTAACACTATCAGAGACAAAAAATATTGAAAACGAAGGAAAAACAAACTCACAACACTAAAAATCTTGACTACTGTAATTCGAGGAGTTCATGGAGGAAAACCTGAGTCACTTATTAAAAGAACAAAACACCAAACAATCAGAAAGATAGAACTAAACCAAATTCTTCAATACTGAGGAAACCATACCTCCTTTAGTGGCAACACCTATAAGAATCTCTCAGGGGAATTCAAATAGCTTGGAGGTTTAACATATCCTATCTCATCAAGATGAACGAATTGTTACAGTAAGTCATCATCAAAAGTACAATGCCACAAAAAAGAAAGATTAGTGAGTTTGACCATAATCATACCAAATGTTTATCCTATCTGGCCTGACCCTTGGCGTTCATTTAAGCTTACTCTTCTACTAATTTCTGAGTAATAAGATGCTTATGTGCTGATAAAACTGAGACACGATCAGGAAAACTCGAAACTATTATTCTAAACTTTCCATATCAGAATTTAGGTTAAGGTTTTCTATGATAATTAAATAGAATGAGAGCTCACCATTGCATCATAAAAAGTGGCGAAGACATACACTCCATCAACACGCTCTTGAGTCTTGACTATTTGATCGAAAAGTAAAAACTTCCCTGCACCATAAGAGTAATGAAATCTTTTCTTTAACCGTAATCAAATCTTAATATCTAAGAATAGAAATTAAAGATACAAAAATACACCATTTTACCCCAGTTTCAGATGCAGGAGGCTTTCCATGACGATTAAGTTTATATTCCAGTTCTAATATTTTCTGTTAATAATCATATGGATGTCTGGAAAGATTGACTTGATCACATGTTAGTACGAAGAATACTATAAAGATTGATTTGGATCATGGAAGAAGAAGTTAAAAAATATGATACCTGTTCGCCGATAAGGAGAAGCTCAAAGCTTAGTTCTGACTCGCTGGACGGAGGAGATGTCAGTGAAATGTACAGCAACATGATACTTTCCGGACGATTTAGCAGATTTCATGGCCATAGCTTGATCTTCGTCCGAGGAGGATGTAGATTACGGAATCGAGAAAGATACATCTTAAATGTAAATCGTATTAAAAGCTCAAAGAATTTTTTTTTTTTTTTTTGAGGATGATTAAATACCTGTTCAAAGATGAGCTAGCTCTGCTACTTTCTTCCCAAAAGTGCATTACAGAAATCGCAGGTCAGACTCTCCCAACCCAGGAGTGAGGGCACTGAATAACTTAGCGGTGGAGCTTTGCCGGAGGTGTTCTGAGATTTTCCGGCGGATTCACCACTAGTGAACCTTTAAATTCACCACTTGATTTATGACCAATAAAAGTGACATACAGATAATTAAATAAAAAATATTAAATATATTTAAAATAGTTAAAAAAAAATAATGTCAATTCTAAACCCTAAATCTTAATTTTTAAATCCTAAACATTAATTCCTAAATCCAAACCATATACCATAAACTCAAATCCTAAACCCTAAACCCAAATCCTAAACTCTAAACTCAAATCCTAGACTTTAAAACTAAACCGTAAACCTTAATCTAAACCCTAGATCCAAATGCTAGACCCTAAATCCAACCGTATACCCTAAAACCAAATTCTAAACCCTAAACCCAAACCGTAAACCGGCGGATTCATTTCATTTTTGTCTTTTATATTTTATTTATTTATAAATGTGTCTTAAACAACGGAAACATGATTCCAAAACATAATCGTAAGCTTCCAACGTGTTTTTAAAAAAAATACTTTAGAAGCGTATGTTCATATATATAGAATATTATAAAATCTAAGACTTTAAAATTATATGATTTAAATTTAAAATAAATTATTATATTAATTATTTTTAGTACTTCATAAATAACTGACACAATATATTTGAATATATGCTATATCTTTAATAAATACCTCAATACATAAATATAATTGGTAGTATTAGTTTTAATATTTGTATATTTGTATTCTCTATATTTCATTACTATTAAATTTTGGATTTTATATAAATTAAAATTATGATTTTATATTTTTTTTGATTTATAATAATGTGTCTTAGAAAATGGAAGCGTGATTCCAAACGGAATCGTAAGCTTCCAACATATTTTTTAAGAGAATATTTTAAAAGCATTTTGAAAGCGAGATTCTGCAAGATTTTACGAGGTTCCGGTTCCGATTCTAAAACGGGAAGCAGACGTTTGATGAAGCTTCCGTGCAATCTAGTGAAAAAGGAAAACACACAAAGATAAAAGTGTACTTGTTCCCGCATAAAACATGAACCACATCTAATCTATTAATTTAGGGTTCTATTTTTATCTACTATTAACAAGTCATAGTAGAACCACTTAAGAATTAGTGAATATGACATATTTGATTATTTGTATTAACAATAAACCAACTATAAATATATTAACAATAAACCAACTATAAATTTGATTTTTTTAATTATAATAAAATCTGTTGAGAAAGAATCTAACAAAATCTTAGTTTAAAATTTAAATTTTTTTTATAAATAACACATTAATATATTTCGAATTAGTAATATAATATTATTATAAGTAAATTTAACTAAAACTTATTATAAAAAAAAGAAAATTAAAAATTCTTTATACTAACTTTTTTATAGATTCTATGATATATTCCGTATTATATAAAAATAGAAGTGCTATATGAATTAAATATTAAAATATATTAAATAGGTAAATTAACAAAAAAAAATTATTTTATTTTTTAACTTAAATAATTATTGATCATCATTATAATGGATTAAACTTCGAAAACTATATAATACTTTTATATTAAAATAAATGTATTAACATAAGTTAAATTTTATATTTACAGCCATACATTATCTTTGTATTTATTTTGAAACTATTAGCAATATATTGCTTAAAATGTTTATATACAAAATTAATAGTATATAATAACCTTTAGTTCATATACTATTTAAAATATGTTATTAGTAAAATATGAAATTTCAGTAATTCATTAAAATATTAGTGACAAAAATCAAATTTTAATTATAAATTTATTTTATTTTAATTGTAACAAAATTTGTTGATAAAAGAATTTAAAATATCACCAAAATTCAAATATTTAATAAAATAATACAGTAATGTAGTACCAAAATAAATTCAAAATTCATGTATTATTCCAAACTCAAATAGTTGTGTAATTTTGCAAAGTTGTCTCGAAAAAATATATTATTTTTGAAAATAAATATTCAAACTCAAAATGATAATATTTCAAATTTTACAAAAGACAAAATCATGGATAATAAAGATTAACTTTTTGAATGTACCTGAAAAAAACTAACTATATATGTTGTAAAAATTTAAAGTAACCTAATGTTTTGACGTCTTAATTTAAAAAAAAATAGAACTTAATATCATAACATCCAAAACAAATATCCTATATAATAAATTTAATAAAATAGTATGATAGATACTACTATGTATAAAGTTTTACTAAAACAATAGGATTATATTATTTAAAATAATAAATCCCGTAAAATACTAAAATGAGATATGTTAAAGATATTTTCTTAAACACAACATGTAAATATAATTATTTTAGTCATATTTATTTTCTATAATATAAATAAATAAAATTTTAAAATGTATTATATGCAAAATGTTTAAATTAAAGAAAACAACATAATTTGAATGGGGTTCTCTATTTGAGTATTTCATATTTTTATTTTATTTTACCTAACTCGAAAATATATTAGTAAGTAATAAAAATCAATAACAAAGTAAATTTTTTTAAAAAACCATTATATATTAATAATACTGAATAAGAAATATAACAATAGTACTATTGGTTATAATATATATCACTAAAATAGAAATTATATATTTAAAACATTTTTAATAATATAAATATATTTAAAAAATGTAAAATATTCCGCACGAACGTGCGGGTTAAAATCTAGTTACAACTTATTATACTCTAATTTTGTACTGCTTATTTTACCAATGCCGCTAGTTACTATTCGCACCTTAGTGTCATTTTCGAGAAGAGATAATCATGAATTCGCAATCTTTCTTTCTTTCATATTGTGATCATGATTTTTGTGTTTTTTCAAAACATGTTTTTTGTTATTTTATTAACATTAAAACTTATTCCCTCCGTTTCGATTTAATTGTCATTGTTAGGATAATTTTTTTTCGCTTCAAAATAAGTGCCGTTTTAGAATTTCAGTACAAAATTTATTTAAAAAGATTTTCTATTTTTTTTTTCTATTGGTTGAAATGTGGTTAGATGTATAGGTAATTGTGTTTTTATCTTGGAAATAAACAAAATCATATGGTTTTTTTATTTGTGTGCATATACTTAGAACGAGAATTAAAATGAAACGGAGGGAATAAATGTTAAGAGAAATTATAACGGGGTATATTCCATGAAAATTGTGTGGTCGAATTCGATGTTTTATGTTTAAGGTGCATCTCTCCTCACAGCTAAGGCCACTTGAGTTATGTTAACTTTATGACTCGATCTAGCACTATGACCCCTTCTTTAGACATGACTTGGATTCATTTCCTCTAGTGAACCTTTAAATTCACCACTTGATTATGACCAATAAAAGTGACATACAGATAATTAAATAAAAAATATTAAATATATTTAAAATAGTTAAAAAATAATTGTCAATTCTAAACCCTAAATCTTAATTTTTAAATCCTAAACATTAATTCCTAAATCCAAACCATATACCATAAACTCAAATCCTAACCCTAAACCCAAATCCTAAACTCTTAACTTCAAATCCTAGACTTTAAAACTAAACCGTAAACCTTAATCTAAATCCTAGATCCAAATGCTAGACCCTAAATCCAAACTGTATACCCTAAAACCAATTTCTAAACCCTAAACCCAAACCGTAAACTCGAAAAATTACTACGTAATTTTGTCTAGGTTTAGTGATAGCACTCCGGAGTAGGTATGGTTTGGGTTTAGGGTTAGGATTTGGGTTTACAGTATACGGTTTTGGTTAGGGTATATGATTTGGGTTTAGGGTATAGAGTTTAGATTTAGGGTTCACAGTTTTGAGTTTAGGGTTTAGAATTTGAGTTTAGAGTATACGGTTTGGGTTTAGGATCTAGCATTTTGGATACATGATTTTGGGTTTAGGGTCTAGGATTTGGGTTTAGCGTATACAGTTTGAGTTTAGGCTATAGGATTTGAGTTTAGGGTTTAAAATTTGAGTTTAGAGTATAAGTTTGGATTTAGAAATTAATATTTAGGGTTTTAGAAAATTAAGATTTCAGATTTAGTTGTCATTATTCTTTTTTTAACTATTTTGAATATATTTAATATTTTTATTTAATTATCCACATGTCACTTTGATTGGTTATAAATCAAGTGGTAAATTTAAATGTTTACCCCAGAAGGTGAACCAGCCTTGTCCCTTTTTTTATCGACGTTGACGGATCTGATTAACTAATACTCTAAACTATCGCACAGCCATCTAA
>NC_079517.1:10895326-10930849 GCF_000801105.2 Raphanus sativus
GTTTTTTTTTTTTTTTTGTAACATGCTAAAATAGTTTAAAGTAACTTTTATTGGGTTAATGGTCTTATGTTAGAGCTTTTTGGCTGCACTTTTAACTTAATACTATTTCCATTTCATATTATTTGTCGTTTTAGTTTAATATTTTTTTAATTATAAGTATCGTTTTATATTTTCAATACATATATTGAATAAATTTTACAGATTTTATTATTTTAATTCATTAATTGACAAAATATAAATAAAATGATATATTGAATAAGAGTAAAATAGAACAAATATTATTTTTTAATTTGTGTGTAAAAAACTAAATGATACATATTGTAAAACATAGGGATAGTTAATTTGAATGTACAATTTTACACAACAAGTACCATTCAACTTCTATTTTTGTTCTTATAACTTCCAATATAGCTATATATATATCACCATATAATTAAAAAGAGATTGGTTGGTACTAATTCTCTCACTTGTCTGAAATTTATAAGAAAGTTACGAGAACTAGACAGGATGAAAGGAAAAGAAACCAAAAAGATGTTTATATTTTCATATTCTTTTTTTGTTTTTGAAAACTTATATTTTTCATATTCTTTATTTCTTTACCCTTTGCATATTTTTGTGACAACTCATAAACACAGACTCTTTTATTCCTCTTTTTGTTCTCACCCTCTTCAATTTTTTCATTGTTATAAAAATCATGTGTTCTGTCTCTGGTCCTTTCTGCTGGTACTGTTTGGAAAATTAATAGTATCCTTTTTTGTTATAACTTCTTCTGCTCTGCTACTCTCTGCCCATTCATTAACTTCACTTACATCCAACTTGCAAACTATTCATTTTCACCTCTTACTCTTTTGTCCTTTCCCTTTTTTTTTGGGCTTCACCTTTTCAAACTCCCAAAGCTTTATTTATTTCAGAGCATTTAATTTTTGGTATTTTCAATTTTAATTCCAAAACCAAAATTGTCTCTCTTAATCATGACGCCTTGAACTTAAATGAAAAAGACAATAATTTGGTCTCGAGTCCTACAGATTGCAATTCTTATAGTTTTCCGAGTGCTTGGTTGATTTTTTTGGTCTTGATTTGATATTGAATGTGACTAAACTAATATGGTTGAAGTCTTGGTGTTGATGATATTTTCCCATTTCGATAATTATTGAAACGTTCCAAAAAGACAAAAGCTGACATTCATAAAGTTTTTTTGGTTGTGATTGTAGAAACTTATATGATCAACGTCGAGCATGCAAACAAAAAAAAATAGCGAAAAGAACTTTAAATTTATTATGTTCTTTTTAGGAAGAGTTACGTAAAAAAAGTAGGACACACTGGCTTTTTGAAGTTCAATAATTGGTAACATGTGACGAACTGAAATGTAACCAATATCATTTTATAATAAATCAACAGTAAAACATGAGATTCTTAACATTATCACTTAGTTTAGGTAATGGAATCGTCTTGGGAAGACCCACTCGAGAGACGTAAGATGGATTCATGGAACCTCCATTAGTTTCAGATGATCTCTCGATGTATAGCCTTCCTCTGTACGCAGCAAGGTGAGCGTAATAAGCCGGTGGCACGATAGAAACAGGTTTCGTGCACCTCACGAAAGTGTAACACAAGTTATAAACAAGTCTCTGCAACTCATCCGAAGTAAACTCGTTTTCGTCCCAAAGGATGTGGTAGTGCGTTGGCCTGCTCGTGCCTTTCACTCCCAAGTGGCTACAAAGATAGAAATCGAACTCTTTCGGATGCGTTATCACCGTATCAACCACCGTTCCAGGAGGGATGTTCTCGTGGCAGACGGGATCGCACCGGAACAGCCTCGTGTGGTGTCTCTTTTGGACCACGGCGAAAGTTATCGTCGGATTGTAACCGTGGAACTTAGTACAAGCGGTTTTTATCGACTGGAGCTCTTCTTGGAGGACTTTCTTGAACTGTGTCTCGCTCACACCGTCTCTGAAAAATATGATCCTAGTGGGAAGCTTCTTTAGGGCTTTTTGGAAATCTTCAAGAAGTTCCTTGACCATCACGTCGAGATCTTGAATGATCTCTTGCCTATGGGTCTGAGACCTCATTCTCGAGACGTACCGGTTAGCTTCTGGCCAGTTTATGCTCCCGACCACAGCCGCAACAGAAGGGCTGCAATCATCAAACGGATGAGGATGCGTTACATCAGCTCCCATGAAGATCACCGGTTCATCGAGCCTAAACAGTCTAGGGATGTGAGAAGGTATGGAGTTATAGAGCTCGGTCATGGTTCCACCGATCTTGGCGTTTATCTTGAGAGCCAAGTTTGAAACAAACTGAGAGTTGAGCTTAGTGATGTTAGGGTATAAGCAGCATTGTGTCACAACGCCTATTCTCGTCTCTGCTATCCTCTTTAGATCTCCATATCCTTTATGCTTTCTCTCCATTACACAGATAATCAGCTGGAGATTGTTTGATGCAGCTCTTTGAATCTCCTTCAGCTTCAACTCCAGAAGAGAAATGTTGTTGAGTATGTTTGATGGTTCAAAGAAGGTTGTGCTCGTTGTGTTCTTGCTTAGGAAGACTCCCAAATGCTCACACTTCTGAGTGAGCTCGTTTATGAACTTGGGAACGGTAGATTTCTGATCTGAGCTGCCTCCAATACTCATCAAAGCCCATCTAGTCCCTTTAAAAGCTCTGCTTTCTACAAGGCTCCTTGGCCTGTCAAGTTTCAGCTTTGGAGGTTGGAGTACTCTTCCTTTCAGCAACGTCATATCTCTAGAGACTTCCAAGTTGAACTCTCTCGCTTGGTTCCCACTATTAAAACATAAGCAAATGATTAAACCCTTACTGACGTTTATGACACAAAGAAACATTAATGGAGTTACCTTGATGGACCGACCGGTCCTGCCATGACCTTATCAATAGTTTCTTTCCTTTCATTTGGTCTTTGACATCCCATTTTCATAATCTTTGCAGTTTGATCATCTGAAAGCTTCCCAAGAAACTTTTGGCCTTCACATATCATACATAGCTCCATAGGAAGGTAACAAGGCCTTGTCCTACTAATCTGAAGACAAGGCAAGCTCTTGAACTGAATCTCATAGTTGTAGTGATCTTTGAAGTAACTCATAACCCTTAGCTGCTTCCCATCTCTATCCTGAAACCATAAGCTCTCAGTGATCTCCTCTGTTAACCCGAAAACGCGGTACCTTTGAACAGTTTCTCTATGGCAAACAAAGACTCTTATGTTCTTAAGTGCTTTCTCCACTTCTCTCCTTTCTTCCAAGCTAAGTTCTCTACCTTTGTTCCTAGAGAGATCCTTGAGAAACTCTAGCCTCTTCTGCAAGTAAGCTATTACTCCAATGCTTTCATGGAATGCTGCTATTGAGAGGTCTATGTTGAGGGCTAAACCTTGCTGAGTCTTTCTAAGACTCTGGAAAAACCCTCTGAGTCCAACAGCTCCTCCTCCTATCTCCTTGGATCCACCCATAGAGCTAGAGTAAAAAGATCTTCCAATAGATGTACATTTCTCAGTTGGATTCTCTCTCAAGATCACATCAAGAGCATGAATGTATTCTTGAGGCAGAGGAGCCCAACTTTCACCTTCCTTCCTCTGCTTCTTTCCATCAAACTTGGATACAAGCCTCATGCTAACCCTAACAGTTTATCAATCTTCTTCTGAGGTTGCTTCACACGCAAGTCACCACCGCTCTTCTTCAAAGTATTGCATGATTGGATAGGGAGGTTAACAAAGAACTCAAGCCTGTCTTCTTGAAACTCCACAGGGCTGTATATGTTCTGCCTACCGTCAAAAGCTGGAACGGTACCGGAGAAGCTATCCCCTGCTGTCTCCACGAGCTTCTGTTTGATCATCCGAGCTACTTCTTTTGAAGGGTGTGGAGAGATGTCTACGTTGTAATGGTATATCTTCTGTGAAGGATCAACCTTGACAAGGAAATGGTTGGCGAGAAGGTAGATGACAGAGCCATCTTGACCACCAGAGTCAGGTCTTTTAGCAACCACTAATGCTGCTGCTTCTGTGGATCCACCCGCTTTGATGTTTAGACTTTTGGCTTTATGTTCAGAAACTTGCTTCTTCTGCTTTCTCTCCACAACTGTTTATTAGAGACATGGGGAAGAATGTGAGTCAAAGTCAAATAAGATTTTAATTTTTCGTTTTCTTTTTCACAAAAGATGCAACTAAACCAGAACAGTATTAAAACAGATAGAGAGTTTCTTTCTAGGGAAAAGTTTTCAGACATTAACACGCAAAAGAACATTCAAGAAAAAAGTGAGTATTATTATTGTAGTACAAAAGAGAGGAGGACCATATTGACATTTAATCAATAGTGTGGGAAAGAGAGTTATAGCCTTGAAAACCTCGTCCAATTAAAAAAATAAAATAATAATTAATAATAATCTGGACATAGTTCTTGGAGAAAACCTTCAGACAAGAGAACAAAAAACATGCAAGAAAGTAGCCAAGAAGAGAGAAAGATTGTCTCTGCCCTCACCTGGAGAAAGAGAGAGCGGTTTGGGTATTGAGTTGAAGAATCTTTGGTCAGGAGGAGGAGAGGAGTAACGGAGGAGGAGGAGGATGAAAAGGGAGAGGAGAAGAGTGTTGTGGAACTGAGAGTAGAAGCAGTAGTAGTAATAGTAGCTAGAATGGATGCCGGTGGAGAGAAGATTCAGACTATGGTGGGGAGAAGAAGGAAAAAGAAGAGGGTTTGTGTGAGCATGGTGAAAAGGAGGAGGCTTGTGGAGAAGAGGAGTTCTTGATTTGGAGTTGCGGATGTGTTTGTTAGAGTGATGATTCTTGGTTTTTTCTTCCATTGATGAGGAAAAAAAAAGAGAGAGACCTTTCAGGAAAAGCAAAAGAGAGAGAGGAGAAGGTGAAAAGAAAAGTGTGGTTTATTATCAGATAGACAGAAAGGGTTTGTCTGGTTTATGCTCAGGGAAAGGTCAAAGTGTCTTCCTCTGTTTTTATTTTTGCCCTGCCTCATAAAAAGAAAGAAAGAAATGATGCTATTGTGATGTCATAAATACACTCAAATTGTTTTAAACAAAAAAACTAAAATTTATGAAAAGAGCCAAAAGTTAAAAAATAGGAATTTTTGGTTACAAAGAAAAAATAATATTTTAACATACTAGTATATGTTTGAATTGTATGTTTTATAATGAATTAGTTTTGGATAGAACTTCTTTTGGTAAAGATTTTGTACAGGTCAGGTCAGGGTTATCGATTGGGGTGTAGTATACACTGTATATCACTCTCATTCAAAAACATAATTATATGTAGCGAATTTGAAG
The DNA here is from genome assembly GCF_000801105.2 of Raphanus sativus. Taxonomy (NCBI): domain Eukaryota; kingdom Viridiplantae; phylum Streptophyta; class Magnoliopsida; order Brassicales; family Brassicaceae; genus Raphanus; species Raphanus sativus. The sequence continues at coordinate 10,900,601 of NC_079517.1, forward strand.
AAGAAAAAAATAAACAAAGTTGGTTTGTGTAAATCTTACCCGATTATAATTAGAAATTGATATGTTTTTTCAACGGCGTAAATGATTAGATAGGCCTATAGTTTTTTTCTTTTTAGGCCTATAGTTTCGTAAACCCGAAGTTGCACACATTTTTTCTTACAAAATTGACCAATACGCTCATTAAAATCGAGTTACGGGGACCATTCTATTTAATTATTTATTCTTGGTACTATTTTCTTGGTACAGTACTTCATTAATAAGACATTTTGGACTCTTTCACAAATACACAATACATATTTTCCGAAAATGATTTTATATAAAAACAATTTACATGTCTTTCGAGGTCCATGCAAAATTACAGCTAGATAATATAAACAAATTGTAGCAACAAAAATTAAATCGACCATTTTTTAAGAAAGCAAAAAAAAAAGATAATTGGAAACATTATCAGATGTTAGATAATGAATCTTCATATTCATTGTTTATTTTGAGAACTATGCAATAGTATTATTTTCTTTGTAACTGAACTATGCAATAGTAGTATTACATGAAATAAACTAGTTTAAAGAGCCTTTGGCTTCTTTCATTTTGATGGTGACCCAAACCCATCTCACAATTATATAGGTCCCACAAATTTTATCTCATTTATCTTAAAAGACCTAATAATGATGAACAATGGTATCAAAACTTCATTTCAATCGGTTGATCAAAAAAAAAAGACTTCATTTCAATCGATATTTATGTTCAATGGTATTATCCCACCCTGTATTTTCTTCAAGTTAATGGAAATTTCAGTATATCAAGTTTTGCAAGTTTTGTTGGTTACGGTAATAATGAAGTAACGCTTAAAGAAAGATAGAGAATCAATGGATTTTTAATGGGACTTTTTAGTATATATGGTCAGATTCAGAGAGTTTCTTTTGTGTAATGGAACACTAAAGATTATGACTGGGACCAAAGAGATTTGGTCAAAGCTAAAAGTTCCCTACAAATCCATTGTTTTGGCCTAAATTTGCTCCACTTCTAATCCAAATAGCTACCTATAATCAATTAATTAATTATTATTATTTCTCTTTCGTATAAAATTATCTGGTAGGTGACTAAGAAATAAAATAAACAATTTTGTACAAAATTTGGGTTTGTTTGGTAAACTAATGAAAATTTAAAATAAAAAGTAAAAATTATATAAATTTATTTAAGCTGTGGTATATTTTTCACCTTTTTATGTCAAGATTTTTGCTAAAATAAATAAAGCACTTAATTTAAAATAGGATGATTATAATAGTGTGATCTTTTTTACTCTAAACAGGTTTACCAGTCAAAATCTTTGTTATCTCAAAGTATTTTGTTGTCTATTATCTCAAAACTTTACTAAATAACTGCACCCCAAACTTTTTACCAAATAAAATAGAATTATGGGATGTTGTGATGTCATCGGGGAAATATGTTTGACGTGGACCCTAAACCTATAGCTAACTCAATTAAAAATTATTATGAAAAATACATAGGATAACTCCAAAAGTTTTTTTGTTACAAATATAACTTATAAAGATCAAAATGACCAGAATATTTTATTAAATAGTTAAAATATACATTTATATCATTTGATTTAACTAATTTAAATCTTTGAGTTTGGAGTTAACAAGTAGAATTTTAGAAATGTGGTCTAAAATTTTATATAATGAAATATTAACATTAAAAATTAAAAATATTTTTTTAAAATAGATTCAAAATGTGTTTTCGAATTTCAAAAGATCTTTTTCTTAAAAAAAGTAAAAAAAATCAAAAAAAACTTCAAGAAAAAAATGAATAAAAAGTTTTGAATCTGAAAAATATAATTCGAAACTATAAAAACATATATATTTTTTACCTTTTTATTATATATGTACGGCATAAGATCTTTTATTTATTAAATGAAACATTTTGATTATTTTCTTTCTTAAAAAATTTTATGATAAAATTTGAAAATTTATTATTTAGGAGAATTGCTCAATTACAATTGTTGTTTGTATTTTCTTTAGTGTTTTTTTAAATGAAATTCATAAATTAGACGCCTCCTCTGGCACAGTTCAGGAACAAAAAAAACTGATTACGAAAATTAAATTAATATTAAAACTCAAAGATCAAGGTCCAATCGCGCTAACCAATATCAGATGACCCATCATTCCATTTACCAATATTTGATTTGGACAAGAGCGGATAAAGATGGTGTAACATTACATAATCAGATAAATCTCTGGAGACCTATTTCTATGAAAACACATTCTCTCTGCATCTGTTTCCTTTATATATTTTTTATATTTCTCAGATAAGATAAAATTATTTAGGGTTTGACCCTTAGTAAATTCCCATCCAAATTATGTTTGTATTAACCTGCTAAGAGACATGATTAGGACACAAGTAATCATCGTTTTGTTAAAGTGAAAGCATAATTATTGCTTGTTTTACGTCGTGATTACTAGGTTTAGAAACAGAGTGTAACATTAGTACTGTCGTTAGTCAATGCGGTATTAAACATATTGATTACCCGCTTTAATGCTGAACACAAGAATATACAGCTCGTTTATGATATTGTAACTAAGAGATCCCATGACTGGTTCGTAAAGGACTAATACATTATACAAACAAATGATATCGGATTTCTCTATGTCTCTAATGTTTTGAGGTATAAGTGAAGTATATATGCGCACATGTGCGTATAATAAATAAAAGCTTGTTTATAGAAGAAATTAAACCTCAGTTGAAGTCGAAGAGAAAAGAGGACTAATGAGGCTAGAGATCTTGGTATAAGAGCCATTCTTGGATTGTTTTGATATTCCTTGTCTCTCTTTGTGAACACCTAAGGAGCCACAGAACACACAGAGAGTTAATTAGTTCCATTACCATATACATTCTTTGATCGCTCGGATATTCCCGATATAGTACTATAAGTATAGAGGTCAAGACTATTTACTGAAATCCATGTGTATATGAGCCTAACTTCCGCATTTAGAAGGCCATTGACAAGAAGGTGGTGTTGACGGCCATGTCAAGAAGAATGAAGAGGAACAAATGGATAGTTACTTCAGTGATCGTTGCTCTAATTCTCGCAATCATCCTCATCATTTTATTCACATTTTCTCACTAATATTACCCAGCAATTTGTGTAGCAAGATTATGATAAAATCCCTTGTAATGGCTTGAATCTCTCTCTCTCGCTCTCTCTCTTCTCTCTCTCTCTCTCTCTCTCTCCCACTTGTATGACCCAAAAATGTGTTATGACATGTTTACGTAGAACTATTCTAGAACAGCTGCAAAAGAAAAGAACGTTACTCTTATGACCCTTTAGGAGGACAATCAAACTTCAGTCCCTTTCCATTGATACAGCATCAAAGCTATGGTTTCTAGCATAAACGAATCAAATATGATTAATATGTTAACATCTCCCACGGATGGGCAGCCAAAGAAGGTCGTATTAACAAAAAAAAATATGGAACTAAAAGACATTCTTAGAGAAAAGACATAGCTTGAGACACAGTTTCCATAATGGGCCGAGTTTCTCATCCAGAAGCTTCAAGGGCTTCCATACTACAAGACCGGCAATTAAAAATAGAAGACAACACTCATAATTATGAATAAGCAACACTCATATCAACAAGCACAACAAATGAATAAGGAACATATCACCAACAAGAAGTGGACCTACCCATACCCTAGAAGACCCATCTCCATAACTCAAAAATCTTTACTTTATGCTTAAACAATCCTTCCACAAAAGTCAACCCTATCGTCGACCCTATAAACAAACCAACCTGAGTCTAACCTTTGATCAGATCATTTGCTCTCACCAATGCTCGTGGACCCGAAACATCTTCAAGAATCGAGATAACAATCGTTGTGTTGCATATGATAATAACGTTAGCAAACACTACCCAGAACCGTAAACCAACAAATATGGCTCCATAGGCATTGAAGTCAGGAGAGAATCCAAGAATAAAGAATGAGCTACAGACATGTAGCGACGAGGAAGATTTGTATAAGTTCCCCGTTAGATGAATATTTGTCTGGCCTCATCAAAATATAGTATCCTCATCGTCATAAGTTATGATTCACAAAAAAAAAAAAGTTATGATTCATAACATGTCTTTATATTTTGAAGTTGTGTGCTTTGTATCTTCAGCCTTTTCCATTATAAATGGTGTACTCAAGAGAGTTATAAACATAAGCAATAAATTACAAATACAATCTTTTAAAAATATGCAAAAACACAAAAAAGTGATATCAAAAAAAATACTGGAGGTAAATGGTGATGGCTGTATAGAACACTCACAGTCGTAAATTTCTCTAAAACAATAAAACCAAAGTAATCAAGTTTTATTAATAAAATTTAAAGTTACAGTCTAAAATCTTTAGAATGAAATATATTAGCTCTAGAAATCAATTTTTCTACAGTTTTTATCAAGTGCTTTGAAAAATATCCAACGTAAAAAAAAATAAAAAATAAAGAATGAGCTACAGATATGCATGCAGCGATGAGGAAGATTTGTATAAGTTCCCCGTTATATGAATATTTGTCTGGCCTCATCAAAATATAGTATCCTCATCGTCATAAGTTATGATTCACAAGAAAAAAAAAAGTTATGATTCATAACATGTCTTTATATTTTGAAGTTGTGTGCTTTGTATCTTCAGCCTTTTCCATTATAAATAGTGTACTCAAGAGAGTTATAAACATAAAGCAATAAATTACAAATACAATCTTTTAAAAATATGCAAAACACAAAAAATGTGATATCAAAGAAAATACTAGAGGTAAATGGTGATGGCTGTATAGAACACTCACAACCATAAATTTCTCTAAAATAATAAAACCAAAGTAATCAAGTTTTATTAATAAAATCTAAAGTTACAGTGTAAAATCTTTAGAATGAAATATATTAGCTCTAAAAATCAATGTTTTACAGTTTTTATCAAGTGCTTTGAAAAATATCCAATGTAAAAAAAATTAAAGGCAAAACAAAAATCTTACGACTTATTTTCTAAAGCAAAAAATCTAAAGCTACAGCAATAGATTGGAACTCATAACATCGTTGTTATTTTGTTTGGAACTCATAACATGATTTTCATTACTCTCATTATTTATAACACGATCTTGGTAATGGTCATAAATTTGATTCCCCCCATCTTTCTTACTTTAAGCTGGAACGTTCCTTTTTAAGTAATCTAATAATCAGATTCAGGAAACGTGTGTTCAATCTGAGGTCAGCGTTGTAGTTCTTGACAAATGTAATAAACAAATATTTAATCATCCAATTAAGGAGTAATGACACTACTTAGATAAGGGCAGAGAGTAATTAGTGACATCTAATTAATGTTTTAATCATAAATCCACGCGCGTGGGTGTATGCCCTTCACAATCCTTATCCTGAATGAATTTGAACGACACCGTCATCAAGGACAGACCAAGTAAAGTGGACCTCCAAGCCTCTTATTCCGTTCCGTGGCTCCATGCCACGTTTATTTTTAAAATAAGTTTTTTATTGATTTAAACTCCCCACTATTTTTAAATCAGATAAAAACTTGAAAACTAAAATTTTATGTTTTTAAACTTTTAAGTTTTAACGGTAATGTGGTTAAACTTACGTTAGGCAAAATCTTTCTTAACAGAGATTCCTTAAATCGAAACCTTGCGTTTCATGCAATCACGAAAATAACACAAAATTTTTATAATCAATAGATTTTTAATAATTTAAACTTTCAACTATTTTTAAATCGGATCGAAAAACCTTAACTAAAACTTGATGTTTTAAACCTTCAACTATTAAACATTTAATTTAATGCTTTTAACCCTCTATAAACAAAATCATATTTTCTAAATTAAACATTGTGTTTAATTTAGAAAATATGATTTTATTTACAGAGAGTTAAAAACATTAAAAGTTTAATAGTTGAGAGTTTAATAACATAAAGTTTTAGTTGGAGGTTTTTCATCCGATCTAAAAATAGTTGGGGATAAAAATCACTAAAATATCCATTAATTATATGAACTTCGCGTTGTTTCTATGATTACTTGAAATATCATGTTTCAACTTAATGTGTCTCTGTTAAATCAAAATGATTTTTTTAAACGGAAGGCTAACGGTTTAATAGTTAGAAGTTTAAAAACATAAAATTTTAATTGGATTTTTTTCATCCAATTTAGAAATAACTGGAAGTTTAAATCACTAAAAATCCTCCAAAATACGACAAAGAAAGGTCAAACTCTTTTGTTCTTTCTTTTCGTGTCTAAATACAAATTCTCTAGTTTCTTAGGATTCATATAATTATCAGTTTGTTCATGAAAGGTAAATATTATTATATTAAAATTAACTATTTAGATTTTTTAAATATCACTCGTTTTTCAGCAGTCGGAATAGAAGACTGAACATAATACTTTTTTTTTTTTCACAAATTAGAATAGTATTATAATGGGCCAAGCCCAATAAACGGCCAAAGCCCGAATACACCAAAAGTTTACAACAAGCCCAAATGACTACGGGCCAAAAACAAAAACAAACAACATAGGCCCAAAGCCCACAACCCGAAACCGGACGACCCAACCGGATCGCGGATCAAGGAAGCTGACCCGACACGTGGGGAGATCTTCACCGTTTCCATGGCACGTGTCCGCATCGCTTCGACTTGACCGCTTCCGTCGCACCGCCGCCGGAGTAACACCAACAGTATCTTCGTTCACCGGAGCTCTGAAACCGACAAGCCTCCAGCGAACTCATCATCGTTCTTCACCGCCGTGTCTTCACGCCGGGGAGTCCACTCTCCCTTCGAGATCTCCCCCGGCTTTGCACCACATCAAACCCGTTGACACGCGACTCGAGAACCCTAGCTCACTTTCCTCGAAAGTCGTCACCACGCCGTAGATCTACATTTACCACCGCGGTGACCCAAATCTCTTTCCTTCCTCAAGGAGCCTCCATCAGATCCCGGGAACTCATCTTGAGAGGAAGCGATTCTCCTCCACAAATAGATCCAACAAACCGACAAGAAAATAAAAAAAAAAAAGGTAGAGAAACCCTAATAATGTCGCCGCCTTAACAAGAGTAGACGACGCGGAAGCTAGAGCCGGCCGTTCCCCTTTGACTGAAAGGAGCCACGCCGGCAACACGAACCGAATGTCCACCGCGAAGAGGATACGACGCCGGGAGCAAAAGCCGAACGCCTACCGCGAAGAGGATGCAACGCCGGAACCAAACGGTAAAACAGCTTGCAGAGGACTGGATTGCTATCTAAAATCAAGGCCGGACCGACGGTGGCTGAGAAAGCCCACACCGTCGGCCGGATTTAACGGTCGCCGGAATTATCGCTCTTTCTCTCTCTTTTTTTTTTTGCTCGCTAGTGGTGTAAAGGAAATATATGACTGAACATAATACATATATTGGGATAATTTGGAAAATGACTAACTTTTCAAAGTAAATTAAGTGAATGATATCATTTTACCGTAATTGGGTAAGTAACAGTTATGGTTGAAATGGGCCGGTTATACCCTTCATAGTGACAAATAACCGGTAACAAAGAAAAATAGGGATGACGTTAACAACTTTACATATGGACAATATCTACAGACTACAGCACAGTGTTCACTAGCAAAGGAAGTAAAATCATCCACGTCACATGTGCAATTACCGCATACGTTGTAATTGTGTTTAGTAGAGTTCTATATCATATCATCAAATTAGTATAGAATTATAATCACACATACAACTCTAAATACTAAACAATACCCCAAATCTAACCTAAACCCTTGATCACTAAATAATTAACCCCAAACTCTAATCAGTAAACGTAAACCCAAATATAAACTATAACAAATAATTATAATATTTTAGATAAAATTATAATATTTTAAATAGAATTAAAATCTAAAATGATATATACTATTTTGTAATATTAAACTATACTATATAAAATAGAAAGTAGAATAGAATTGTGTATTGAAATCATTTGTATGAATGTGGTTAACTCAATGATAAAATTGAATTTTCAAATAACTTGTGTCAGTGTGGTTAATGCATAAACTACTATTCATATCAATGATACAATTTTAGAACATAATACATGTTTATTCACTGTAAAATCAAATTTTTATAATACATTCGTCAAATATAATAGAGCAATATAATATTACATTGCACATTTAAAGAAGGTGAGAAGACTATGTGTGACTAGATGGAGGAGAAAAAGGTGGCAGCGATATAATAACATATGGTAGTGCCAATGTAATTACAAGTGGAGTAACAACAAACAAAATACCTATCATGCTACATATCTATTCTACGTGTCATTTTCTCTGATACAATAACAATATATAAGACATGTTTGTTTACAGTAAAATACATTTCTATTTTATGTATGCCAAATAAAATAAAACAAAATAAATAATACACTGTAAATAGAATGACGCGGATCAGGTGAAGCTGATAGATAGTGAAGGAAGAAAATAAAACGGCGAAGGTGAGGAGCCATAGTGGTGGTCGAGAGAAAACAATGTCATCAATAAAATAATTGGTGGTGGTGTCGATGTGCGGATAATAACAAACATAAATCATATAAAAAAAAGATCATCTTCTTAAATCAAAATTTTAAGTAAAGTAGTAATTGATGGTGATGGAGAATAGGTGAATCTGACGTCAACAAAAGAAGAAGATGCATCTTATGGCGGTAGACGAATAAATTTTGTTGTTGCCCTGTAAGTGGAAGAGAGAATAGAAAACGTTGAGAGGTGATAAAACAATGATCGCGACGATAACGGAGCGAATGCGGTGGCAACGATGAACATTGGTGGTGATGATATTGTTGGTTATACATGTTGAGGTGATTGAGAGAAAGTGGACAAAGATGTATGTCTTTGTATGTATAAGAAAAAGAAATTTGACAAGAAGAGAAAGAAGAAAAAAATTAATTACGTGCAGCCACAATTTATTAACTCATTTGTCTAATATTTATTGTAACAAATAATTTTCAACAGATTACATGGTTTGAATTGAAGGATAATATAACATTATTATATAATATACATACATTATAGATGAAAGTTAGGGCATTTAACTATTAAATGAATTATATTTTTTTGAACTATATAGAAAGCAATTTCCTTATATTTAGCTCTTCTACTTTTTGATAAACAACAAAAAGGACAACCCATATACTTTTAGATATAAATTCAATAAAAATGATAGTTTTCAAATATGATTTACGATCTTGATTTTTTCAAATAAAAAAAAAGATAAATTAAATTTTAGCAGTCAGTTTAATATTTCGAACTAGACGGAATCAAAATGATTTACAAGAAACGAAAGTAAAAGAAAATACTAAAGTGTTTGATAAAAAAAAAATACTAAAGTATGTATGTAGTATATGCATGCAATGCAATATGGACGGCTATTCCCCCGTAAAGTTGGGTGTTCATGCATTTTTTTTTATAATCCAGGGTTCCCCGCTTCGCGGGTCATTCCCCGGGTCCGGTTAAGCAGCGGTCCACTTCATCCGGGAGGGCATTAACCTGGGCCGAGGCCCAATACCACTAATAATGACATAGAAGAGACAGTTCGTTTCCGGCTGGCGTCGAACCCGGAAGCATGACAATTGGCTCCCAAGACACTAATCAGTAGAGTTACCTCATCCCGTCGGGTGTTCATGCATCTTTTGTCATTATAATAAACTATGTAGTGGTGCAAATAATAATAACGTTGTACATGACTTTTGATTGTGGGCTTATATAATATGGATAGGGTAGACAAAGATAGGATCTGAAAGCATTGAAGATGAATGAAGAACGAATATTTAGGGAAATAGAATAGAGGAATATACTTCTGCTTGAAGTGGAGATTCACCTAAATACTAATACTAGAGCCGATACAATGCAACCAAACAAATTACTGGTCAAGTAAAGTACACCCAGTTATATGTCATATCTCTCTTTTCTACGAAGAAGACCCCTTAAATAACTGTCCATTAAAGTAAAACCTGAATTCGTTACCATATAAAATGCTTATTTAGGGTCGAGTAATCCTTTTAATTGGTAGATCACATGCTTATCATGAAATAAAACATTAGTTAACTCATTTCCGTTTTAAGCTGTTTAACCGTGACGGCTCTAGATGACCAATTCAATTTTTTTTTAATATAAATGAAAAGCAATAGGCGACTAGAGATAATGAATAGGACATTCCAAGGAAAAGAGTAGTTGCTAGTATTTAAATGGCAACGTACCAACCAATAAGAAAGAAGTGACGCACGCTAAACGACATAAAGCTCAAGAATATAAACCCAACCTTCTCGCCTTTCTAAAATTTCATAAACCTTGAAAACATCAAACACAACAAAAAAAAACACACTTCATTAAAATTCTTCTAGTTGTCCTAAGATCATGGAAACAAACTCCAATTCTACTACACTCCCTCCAGGTTTCCGATTTCATCCTACCGATGAAGAGCTCATCGTTTACTATCTCCGAAACCAGACCATGTCTAAGCCATGCCCTGTCTCCATCATCCCAGAAGTAGATATCTACAAATTCGACCCATGGCAGTTACCCGGTTCGACCCGGTTATTTATATTCTCAGCTGAATATGTTAATGTTTCTGGCTTTGCCGTTGATGTTAACTCTCTTACTTGCTTTTCATTGTGAATATGAACAGAGAAAACAGAGTTTGGAGAAAATGAATGGTATTTCTTCAGCCCGAGAGAGCGAAAGTATCCGAACGGAGTCAGGCCAAACCGGGCTGCTGTTTCCGGTTATTGGAAAGCAACCGGTACAGACAAAGCAATTCACAGTGGTTCGAGAAACGTGGGTGTCAAGAAAGCTCTCGTTTTCTACAAAGGCCGACCTCCCAAAGGGATCAAAACTGATTGGATCATGCACGAGTACCGTCTCCATGATTCACGTAAAGCATCAACAAAACGTAACGGGTCGATGAGGGTAAGCAGCGAAAACAAAACTACAACAACTCATGTGTTTATTTTATAAACTGTTTGTTAAACAGCGTTTTTATTTTTTTGCGCAGTTAGATGAATGGGTACTATGTAGAATATACAAGAAGAAAGGAGCAGGGAAGCTTCTAGATGAGAAAGAAGGTTTCATGGATGAAGTACAAATTGATGAGACGTTAGCAGGGAGAAAAAATGAGGAAGAGATAATGATGATGACGTCGACAAAACTTCCAAGAACGTGTTCGCTTGCTCATTTGCTAGAAATGGATTATATGGGACCCATTTCTCACATTTTAACACCGTTCGATCTTCATCATCCTGATTTGAACGGCATGAACGAGTCTGGATGGTTCGGAGATCTACAGGTTAACCAAGACGAGATCTCGAACCATCATCGTCAGGCTAGTATGTTCCAGTTTTAGTGGTGAAAAAGAGATGTACTTGGAAAGTTAATCTCGCACATGCAAATTGTAAAATATTAACTAGAAAGACCCATATGAATGTGAAATGAAAACATGTTTAACTATAAAATTGAGCTGTTCCAGCGTATGATAGGCGAAGTCATGGAGTTGATTTACATTTTTTTTTTTTGAAACACTAACATTATACTAACTAATAAACAAAAACTGGTTTGTATTATTTGATGATTTTAGAAAAGGATATAAAGAGAGATTAAGATTACGTTAGCTTGGAATGACAAAAGTAGATGACGTGTGGAGGAACCTACGCCAGATGCAATGCATTTGATTCTTACTTATCTTTATCGTTTATTTTAGACAACGAATGTTACTTGTCATCATCGTACTTTAAACCGCACACTTTGATTTGGTCTGCGCAGACACAAACCATAATGGATAGAAAGGCACTTATCATAAAAAGTGGGCCCGCGCTTTTTACTGATTTCAGTTTTGACCGGTTTTGGTGTACCAAAATACGTTTACGAAAACCAAGATACCAACCAAGACAAGATTTAGAAAGAACACATTAAAGAAGTGAACCACTTCTACAAATGATTGTTAGATTGCTCACAAACTTTGGCTGATCACGAAGAGATATAATAACTTGAATCTTTATTTTTCCAGATTGGAGTAATGGGACATGATGAAATCTGACTCTAGTATCATGTTAAATGTGGATTATTATTCATTTTTAAGTTAAACCAATTGACGATAAATTGGCTAACTCAAGTTTGTTATATATTATTTCGAGATAGCACAATTTTTTTTTAATCATAAAATAGCATATAAGAAAAAATGACCAATATAATTTTCTTTAGAATGTCTAGAAACTCATATATTTCTAGGAATAACTGGTCAATTAAATCTAGATATAACATTCATATGTCAAATTATCCAAATTTGTTTATTTTCGTAGTTGGTATTTAAATCTAGATGCAACATTCACATGTCAAATTATTTATTTTTTAATTTTCTAATTTCATTTGAATGCTATTTAATTAAAAAGAGAAAAAGGTACACGATTTATATTACTAATAACTTTGCTTTACAAAATAACAACCATTTGCAGCCCAACTTTACAAATCACACAATCAATAAATTCAATAGAATAATGGCGACTACAATTGGAACGTGATCCAGAGTAAATTGAAATAGTAGGCCCATTAAAGGCCCAAATCGCTTCCCCGGAGAGAATCACTTGCTTGCTGCGTTAAGTTGCTCGTCGTCGTCATCATCATCGTCGAACGTGGAAGCTCAGATAATAAACCAGGTCGCATTTGACCATGTTCTCGTCGGGATCTCCTGACGGTTAACCGGCGTTCCTCGTCGGGCGTCCGCCTTTTCATTTCAAGTAAATAAGTCTCACTTGCTTCCGGTCCTTGTTGAATTCTTTATCTGTTTGATCAATTCATGTGCGGAGTATGATTATGAACCGATTGTTAATGGAAATTTCAAAGTGTGATTTAGAGTTTCATTCGATTTCGTAGATAGATATGATTCCGTTTTGAAAACGAGAGTAGACTCTGCATTTCGAATCACTTGTTGTTGATGATGATACTTGAGCTGAACAAAACGATGATGAATATGGAGAATCATAAACAGCCATCATTTGAGTGTGTGAGGTAATATCTTGGTTTTTTTTTTAATTTGAGTCCTTGAGGGACATACATTGTTTAATTGTTATGATCCTGAGCTATTGGTTGTGATTACTCACTCAAGAAAAAAAGTATGGAGGATTGTTGCCTAAGAAGATTCCCTTTCATATTAATCTAAGGTAACTTAGTCTTTCACCATTGATAAATAGAAGTATTATTCTTAATACTGTTATATACCATTGATACATTAGAGAAAGCTGATTCATGTAATTTCATTCAAGGGACCATGAGCGTGCCTTCTTTGACTCGGCTGATTGGGCACTAGGAAAGGCGAATCTTGCAAACTAACTATCATCATTAACTCTCTTTTTTTTTCCTGCTACTCTCTCTTTCAATGTGGTGTGCAGTTTACAAACGAGTACTTTAAAGTAAAAGTAATGCACATCACAAAAGAAGAAGCCAGTAGCTTGAATTCGCCATTTTTAGTCAGCAATGAGGACAAAACTACAGGTAAAGTTGAAAGCTCTATTTGTTTCTCCACTTGTTTCCTTTGTTATTAATATCTATCTGTTCACGCAAACAGCCAACCCCGCACCAGCAACCAAGAGCAAGACGAATGGCTTTTATCTTCAGATAGTTTTTTAGATAAATGAATTCACAACCTTGTATTCTTGAGATGCCATTTGACATAAACCAACTCAACTCATTCAATGCATGGTGTGAAATCAGACGCTGAGGACAATACAAACTTGAAAGATGAAGACGGCTATATAGAGATTTCTTGAGGAGCAAAACAGACAACATCACAAGGCCAATCAACACAAGATAAAGTGACCAGGTCTGCTTTGCAAAGGTTGTCCCTTTACATTATCCATCCATACTATCAAATCTGTATCACCACCATAAGAAACTTGTTGTTTGAAACGTCTATTGGACGATTTGCAAATGGTTTGCTTTTAGTGACCCATCAAACTTCTTGCTAATGATTTTGATTCTTTACACAAATCAACTAGTTAACTCATACCTTGCTTAGACATGAGGCCCAAGATTACAGTAATAGATCTAGTAGAGAGACTAAAGGGCCGGTGTGAGCTTTTACCCAGAAGTGGAGTCCCTCAAGTCTCAACCTTTTTGCGGGGTTAATGGTGGAAGAAAAACCATGCAAGTCAACGTCTTAACCACTTGATTAAAAAAAATTTAAAACTGTTTTCTCTGCTATTTTATTAATCAATTCAAGTAAGGTTGCTCGTTCTTTGCCTTGTAATGCTAGATCAAAGATTGGCATAAAAGTCTCCCTTTTCATGGCTCTTGTTTGTCCTTCTTCGTCTTTGCCTCGCAACTGGATACACGATGTCTTTCCAAGCATCCACGGGGCAGATGTTCGCACAACGTTTCTTAGTCACGTTCTCAAGGAGTTCAAAAGAAGAGGAATCGACACGTTCATCGATAACAACATCGAGAGGAGCAAATCGATCGGTCCCAAACTCCTGGAAGCTATCCGAGGGTCGAGAGTTGCGATCGTCTTGCTCTCTAGGAACTACGCTTCTTCCACATGGTGCCTGAACGAGTTGGTGGAGATTGCTGTGTGCAGAAGAGAGTTTGGTCAAACAGTGATGCCCGTTTTCTATGATGTTGATCCATCTGATGTGAAGAAGCAGGCCGGAGAGTTCGGGAAAGTCTTTGAAGCTACTTGTAACGGTAAAACAGAGGAGGACACTTGGAGATGGAGAGAAGCTTTGGCGGAAGTGGCTACAATAGCTGGAGAGCATTCTAGCAACTGGTTAGCCCTCTTAATCTCCACTAACTTTCTTGCAACTTCTTAGCCTTCGTGACAGTGTAATGGATGCATTCTTGATCTGACTATGTTGGTAGGTGTAGTGAAGCGGAGATGATTGAAAAAATTGCTGCTGACATCTCAAACGTGGTGAATGATTCTGTTCCATCGAACTATTTTGAATCCTTAATTGGGATTGGAGCTCACATGGAAAGGATGCGGTCGTTGTTAAGCCTAGAATGTGATGAAGTGAGAATGGTAGGGATCTGGGGTCCTGCGGGAATCGGGAAGACGACCATCGCCAGAGCTTTATATGAAAAGCTTTGTAGTAACTTCACACATACTGCTTTCATTGAGAGTATAAAAGGAGGTTATACTACACATTACCTCGACAACTATGCATACATGTTGCAGTTACAGGAACAACTTTTATCCAAGACACTCAGTGATAAGGACTTGAAGATAGGTCACGTGGGTGTTGCACAAGAAAGGTTGAAAAAAAAGAAAGTGCTTATCGTTCTTGATGGTGTGGATCGGTTAGTCCAACTAAATGCAATGGCAGACAAACCTGAATGGTTCGGCCGTGGAAGTCGAATTATCATTACAACGCAAGATCTAAAGCTCTTGAAAGCACATGGGATCGATCATATTTACAAGGTGGATTATCCAATTGATGAAGAGGCGCTTCAAATCTTCTGCAAGCACGCTTTTGGTCAAAACTCCCCTAAAGATGGTTTTGAGGAGCTTGCGCTGGAAGTTACAAACCTTTCTGGGAAACTCCCATTGGGATTAAGTATAATGGGCTCCTACTTCCGGGGAATGTCCAAGCATGAGTGGATCAATGCATTACCAAGGTTAAAGAGTAGGCTTCATGACGATATCAAGAGTATTTTAAGGTTTAGTTATGACGCCTTATGCGATGAAGATAAAGAATTATTTCTCTACATAGCTTGCTTTTTCAATCTTAAAAGCATTCAGACACTAGAAGATCATCTGGAGAGGACATTCTTGAACTGGAGTCATGGGCTTCACATCTTAGCTGAGAGATCTCTAATATGTCGCGAGTATGGATTTATAAAGATGCATAATCTGCTAGTACAACTAGGTAGAGATATTGTTCTTAGCCAATCTTTTCATGACCCTTGGAAACGTCAGTTTTTGGTTGATGCTAGAGAGATTTGTCAAGTTCTCACTTATGAAACAGTAAGTTTCCACATTAGTCCTTCCTTGTTGAGTGTTGTCTTGTTCCCTGCAAACTAAATTCATTTTATGACTTTTATTTTATCTTTTGTCCTTTGCAGGGTAGTGAAAGTCTTGTGGGCATGGATCTTGACTTATCTGAGATCAACAAAGAATTTAATATAAGCAAAATAACCTTCAAAAGAATGTGTAATCTCCAGTTTTTAAGATTCTACAGAAGATTTGATGATAAAGGTAACTGCAAATTACACTCACCAGAAAATCTGAAATATCTATCTCCAAAACTTAGTTTACTACACTGGGATTACTTTCCGGCGACATGCTTGCCTTCTACGTTTGTTACAGAGTCCCTCGTGGAACTAAACATGCGTAACAGCAAGCTTAATAAGCTTTGGGAAGGAGTTCGAGTGAGTAATTATGTCTCCCTTTTTTCACTGTTGAAATATATACATTTTCTTTTATTCAAACTTGGTTGCATGTTGTCTAAGTATATTCTTGTTAATGTTTTCACTATTAAACAGCATGTGCAGTTTCATTGTATGATGTCTTTATTTGTGTGGGCAGCCTCTTCAAAATCTCAAGTGGATGGATTTGAGTCATTCATCAGACTTGAAAGAGCTTCCTGATCTCTCAACTGCCACTAAGCTTTTGAGTTTGGATCTCAGTTATTGCACAAGTTTAGTGGAACTACACTCCTCAGTTGGGAATGCAACTAATCTCTTGATATTGAATATCGAGTATTGCAATAATCTGGTGGAGATTCCCTCCTCTGTTGAGAATATTCCTAATCTCAAGATATTTTTGGCTGGGTGCTCAAGTTTGGTCAGTCTCCCTTCTTGTATATGGAACATCAGTAGTCTCAGGACTTTTAATCTCGACAATTTCTCTAGTTTGGTCCAGAGTCCCTTAATGTGGAATGCCAAGAATTTTCAGAGGTTAGATCTCAGTGGATGCTCAAGTCTGAAGAAGCTCCCTCCTATTATTGTAAAGGACAGTAAGTTCTCACAGTCGGCAGAATTCTCGTCCTTCACTAGCATCAAAAATCACAATAAGTTCTCACAGTCGGAAGAATTCTCGTCCTTTATTGCGAGCATCAAAAACCTTCATGAATTGATTCTTAGTAATTGCTCAAGTCTGATGGAGCTTCCTGCTTCTATTGAAAATGCCACTAGTCTACATACATTGGATCTTAGTGGATGCTCAAGTCTGAAGACGCTCCCCTCCTCTGCTTGGAATGTCAAAAATCTTCAAAAATTGATTCTTAGTATTTGCTCAAATCTGGTGGAACTTCCTGCTTCTATTGAGAATGCAACTAATCTAATGACACTGGATCTTAGTGGATGTTCAAGTCTGGTGGAGATTCCCCCTTATATTAGATATGTCACTAGTCTAAGGACATTGGATCTTAGTGGATGCTCAAGTTTGGTGAAGCTCCCCTTTGTTTGCTACGCCCCTTGCCTCATGATGTTGAATGTCACTGGATGCTAAAGTCTGAAGGAGATCCCCTCCTCTATTGCAAGACGTTGTGAGTACAAACCTGGTTTCATTTTGAAAGGATGGTCAAATCCAAAGGCTCTTCCAACCAATCGCGACTTCTAATCTCTTGATGCACTTGATCTCCGTGAAAGGACATTAGCCATAATGCGAATGCCTTTAGCCTCAGGCGATAACATGGAAGGTGATGTGATTTTAGATATAAATTCACAACCTTGTTTTCTTGATTCCGTTTGACATATCATTTTTAGTAATCCATTTAATGCATCTCGTGAAAATCAGATACCGAGACTGACAACAACGAACCTCTCGATGACGAATCTTGCGCATCAGCTGTTGACCATACCAACTTAAAGGATGGTGGAGGCACCGATGCTGACGCAAAAGACAACATCAGATCGTAAACAAACATTCAGAGCAAAACAACACAATAATGGTGTTTTCCTTCTCGACTTTACCTTTCTAAAGTAACTTTTTGGGGATGTTACCACCATTAAAGTTGAAGCTGAGAGAGTATAAGTTCGTTCCTAACAACCTAGAATACTTGCTTTCCTTGAAGTTATCTGCGTCCTCCTCTTTCTGCCGTTTTTATCACTTCTGTTCTTCACAGTGCTTTGTGGTCAAAGGTGCGGACGCAAAGGTTCATTTCATTTAGGACAGTCCGTTTGTTTTATCTTACCATTATGTAAAACTTTTATATGTGAACGTGACATAATAAGCTTTATTGTGGTTTACTCTTTTCCTTGTTGTTTCCTTCTTGGCTTAACATTTCCCAATGTAACTTTGTTCCCATCATTAAAGCGGAAATAAGCCTAAATGTAATCTAATAGCGACATCATTATCTCAATACTTATCATAAGGTCTTGACTGCATCTTGGAAGTTTATTTCTTGATCTGAGTGAAGAGATATTGATAGTGCATGTTAAGCGTTTGGTATGCATCAGGATGTTCGATGAGAACATCATACGCAGAGGCCGGAGGTATATTAAGTGGTTTAATTCCTGTCTTTTTAACTCAGTGAGGCAATCTTATTGGAAAGTGGTAAGTATGCTTATGAGCTGGATTTTGTATCCTTCTTTTGACTGATATTTCACAATAGTCTCAAAGCTGTGATTGGTGATTTCAAGATTAAGGTGGTTTGATACTCTGACGGCAAAAGCTGAAAAGGTGCTGAAGATTTGTATTGGGACTGGGACAGGTCCTAATATGAGATTAACTATATTGCTCGTAATGTGAATATTAACTCTACTTGGGTTGGATCCAAATCCCAAAATGAAGAAGTACACACGCAAAGCAGCTGCGAAAGCAGGATAGAAACCCAAAGACTTTAGTTTCAACTTTCAAGCAAGGAGTAAGTGTTGGTTATATATCTGTTTTGCATCATATACACAGTCATTTTCATAATCCCCTGATGTTACTTCTTTGTATGTTACTAGGTAGGAGAATTTATACCTTTTGATGATATGCTTCTGTGGATGCGGTTGTTGCATACACTTGTTTCTTTCTTCCTAGTTGCTGCGACCAGGGAGTCTTATTTTTTAGAACATATTGCAGTGAAAGATACATATGTATATATACAGAGAGAACGAAACAAAACCTAAATCATTTTCGGTTGCTGATGGGATCTCTCTTCAGGAATTTGAAGCACGAGAGAGTGCATCTTGGAAGCTGGTTTCAGTGGTGGTGTCGAAATACTGTGTATTATCATGTTGATGTTGTGTGGTTTAAGTGTCTTACGTACAGCCCATGATGATATCCAAGCCCGAGCCCATCTTCAAAGCTTCCCAAATAGATATCTCGAATGAATTATCGCATGTGACACAAATATTCGAGGTATCCTAGTATCCAACACCAATATCTTATTACATAAAAGGAGAAAATAGACTAGATAAGATTCCTATAAATGTGGGGACAATTCTAGAGGTTTAAGGTGAAGATTGTATGGTCCTTATGGTCGTTATGATGATGATGAAGACTCAAGTGCATTCAAGGCCTTCATCACTGGTGTCATTGCTCACATATTCCCCTCGCAGAGCAATTAGAGCTTCACGAGATCATGTTCGTGCGGGCAATCTAAAAATTCACATTCCTTCAGGTTCTTCATCATCAAGTTTATGTTCATGCGGAAGAAGACATTTACTTGGAACAGCTAGCCCAAGGAAGCCCATTCTTCCCACCCATTCTCCTCATGCTGCACGATCCAAGGTGTTTTTTTTAAATCTTTCTTCTAGCAGCATTTGTGTCACCCGGTGAATTTTTTTATCTGCATAATACACATATAAAATTTTATATACACATCATCTCTATTTGGGTTTTAGGGTTACTTGCGAGTTATCGGCATACCATAATAATTAAATAACATTTAATTTTTGTATTTTTAGCTAATTTTTTTTAATAATATAGATTATATATTTTAAAATTTAAAAATATTTTCAAAAGTATAAATAATGTTTAGTGTGTTTATACTATATTGGATAGGTCTTTAAAAGCACTTAGTTTTAATATTTAACTAAATTGTTTTAAATATATAAACATAATAATACAAGGGACTAATCTGGAAAAGCTGAACAATGCATCTGCTCTAACAAGTATTCAGTAATCCTCTATCAGCAGAGCACATGTTTTGTTTAAGAAGAAACAATATCTTCTAACACGAACATGATTTACAAGTAAAGAACTTTGGGACAAAGGTATAACAGGTGGTCTCCAGATGCCAGGTTTGGTACTCTGAATAGAATATTTCTGAGAACCATTGCCACTTGAATGCGGAGAAAATATATTATTAATTTTTTTCTGCACTAGGATGTTTCAGGAACATTTCAGTCTCAGAGGCCAGACTGGTACAAGGAGCTTTTTGCTTGGTTCTTAAGCACAGGAATGAGATCTTATGAAGCAGAGGTCAGTCTTTGTGACTTGGATTTATCACTCTTTGATCCGTATTTGAGATTTACTTTTTTCAGAACCTGAGTTTCTTGTTTTGTGTTTGTGCTATTTGATAAGATCGCCGGTTACAAGAGGAAACTGTTCAATAATCTGACTGCTAAAGCAGAAAAAGTGCTGGAGATTGGTGTTGGTACAGGTCCTAATCTGAAGTACTATGCAAGTAATGAAAACGTCTGTGTTTTCGGTATGGACCCAAATCAGAAAATGGAAAAGTACGCTTGCGAATCTGCTAGAGAAACCGGACTGAAACCTGAAACCTTTAGATTCATGCAAGGAGTAAGTCAGGCGGTACATACAGTTGTTTGAACTAGATATGTATTTAGAAGGGTCATGCTTAGGGATGTCAATTGGGCTGTCCGGACGGAAGTGGACATGTCCAGATGGGCTTTTTTTTTAGGCGTTTTTGGTCCTGATGTCCAAATAGGTCTATGTCCAAATAGTCCATGTCCAAATATGACCATGTCCAAATAGTCCATGTCCAAATAGGACCATGTCCAGTTGGACTGTCCATGGAGTCCAGTTCGCCCACTTGATGTAAAAAAATATACAGATTCTAAATTTTATATATAACAACAAATACTTAGATTAAAACTCCATGTTTGAGCTCGAGATCGAGAGAGATTGAGTCATGGAGAGCTTGAGATCGAGAGATATGAGATCGAGAGTTAAGAGTGACGGCCAAATGAAAAAAATGATTTTTCCCCAATTAAAAATCCTAAACATTTTAATGATTTGGACGGCCCATGTCCATCTGGTCTTGTCCATTGGTCTTTGGGTGTATTTGGGCGTTGTCCAGTTGGACAACAAAATATTTTGGACGGATTTGGGCATGTCCATATTAGTCCATATTAATTTGGACATGGACGTCCATGGACAGAGTGTCCAGTTGACATCCCTATGCTTACTTATATATACCTTAAATACATATATGACATTTGAACTGAAGACATGGGGTCAAGATGAGATATTTTAACGAGATTACTAAATATAAGCCTACAGAATAAAAATTTGCAGATTTGATAGGGGTCACTTGACCCCCTGCCTCCAAAGTGGCTCAGCCTCTGGGTACATATTTGTTTGACTGTGAGACATTCTTCCTATTATAATCCTCTGATCTTAATTCTCTGTTGATCTTGTTTGTCACCAGGTAGGAGAAGCTATACCATTAGATGATGGCTCTGTGGATGCAGTCGTAGGAACACTTGTTCTGTGTTCTGTCTCAGATGTTACTCAAACACTTGATGGTAATTTCCATAAACCCCATAACAGATATCATTTGATAAAATCTTTAGCCAGCTATTATTTTCAGAGATCAAGCGGGTTCTGAAACCGGGTGGGATTTTTCTGTTCATTGAGCATGTAGCGGCTGAAGGTAAATCCACATTTTAACATCACAGACCTTGAAATCAAGATAGATAAATATGAAATCCAGAAGTTTGTGTTTTTGGGGTGTAGATGGAACATTTTTCAGGAATGTCCAAAATGTATTGGATCCAGTACAGCAAGTAGTTGCAGACGGATGTCATTTGACAAGAAACACCGGCTTGTACATTTCCGGTGCTGGTTTTGGTGGTGGCGCTGAGATCAACACTGCGGCAATCTATAGCTTCCCTTGGATAATCAGACCTCATGTTTATGGTGTTGCGTATAAGTAACCATATTGGAAGTAAGAGGAAAGATGATATCAAGATTCGTGTGCTAATTTATATTAGCAGAACTCTCTTGTATTATGCAACTTTGGTAATTTGTGGCAATTTTCTTGGACTCTTTTAAATAACTATGGTGTAGTGCTTGGATTTCATCAAATCAACTTTCTGTATTGAGAAAATGCAAAAGCAATAGAGACTAAAAATTAAAGAATATTTAGTTTGTCACATTTCAAGATTTCCATTCTTGGAGTTTTCAGAATGTTTCTGGCGAAATGTAGGATGTCACGTTGACATCTGAACTCGTTATCTATTTATTTATCTTTACTTTCAGTCGCCTAGTGGTTTCCATGAAGAATATAAGTCCCATATTGGTTTACCTCTTAAATTTAAATTAGATAATATCGTACTAATCAGATGATATAGAGTTGGACATGGACTTTGACAATCCCAATATTCCTCACACTTTATTGGTGCAATCAAAGAGTTTAGAGAGAAAATTGAATATAACAAACTATGCACTCTTCAAATTCTAGAGCTGCGGTTACTAATTATTCGATTGGTCTCAAGACTTTCATGGCTTTAGAAGGTTTGACAACCTTAACAGCCATTTTTTTCTCTAATTAAGCTTTTTACACCAAAATTAGTACTTTCCTCTAGGGCTTCTGTTGTGATTTTTGTTGTACTTTCTTCATGTCTCGCGTTTTACTCAATTCCATGTTTTAACCTTGCTTCTTTTTTTGTAGGAACTGTTAGTTTCAGTTTGCTTCTTAGAATGAGAAAATTGAAAGGAAAAGACTGATAAAATTTCCTGAAAGCTATGTGTGTTTCCTTGTTCGGAAACTCGCTAGGCGCTACGCGTGCAGCGTGCTTGGGCCTAGCGATTTATTAAAAAAACGAGAAAAACTCGGGGAATATACGGAGAGGAATTTTTTGTATTTTTATAATACTCTATTTATACGTATAATACTCTATTTATACGTATAATACATATTTAATACAAATTAATATAATGTTTGAAAACATCAACAAAAGCTGAAATATTGGGGTCAAAAACCCAACAATAAAAATTTTATAAGGATCAATATGCAAATTTATATTGATATACGTGTTACTCAAATAATGACACCACAAGTCAATTACCTTTCTTCTTCTCTGGAGATATACGAAGTTACAGACCTATCTGCTACTTTTTTCTGTCATGACACAAGTTTGATTACCGGACAAAGGAAACGTATGTTTCAGTCCAAATTCTTCTCCTCAAAAATGATATGTCAGCTTCTGCCAACTATCACAGCTGATGAAACACTGAATGGCTAATTGTTAGAACAAGGTCGCCAAACTAAGGTGAGATCTTGCGCTTCTGTGTCGCTTCATCCGGTGTTAATAAATCAATTCATACATGGGTCTTTGAGTTATGTAGTTTCTGAGTTGTCAATTGAGAAGATTCGATCGAGTTGACTGTGTAATCAACGATTTTGTGCTAAGCGATTTTGTTCATTAGACGGCCACGTTTTGTACTTTTACCTATTCCACGCTCATTACTCGGTCAACCGCTTAATGCAACCGAAGTGACTTGATTCGCTACGTTGCCCACCCGCTTCACGTTTACTCGGACGATTAATCACCTCCGCGGGCGATTTTTAGAACAGGAGTGTTCTAAGTTCTTTTTGCAAGTGTTTTTGATCAACAGTGATAATTCTGCCCTAGGAGAAGCCCGTTTCTTCAAATTTCCCTATTCTACGCTTTGATCCTCTGCTTCTAACTCATTGGTTTCTCTATATCTCTCTGCTTTGTTTTCTGTTACGAGAATTTAGGAGAGAGTAAAGATTCTTCTTAACCAACCTCCGACTAGAGTAACTACCATTAATTAGGATACTGCCCGACAAAGAGTTTTATGCCAACTCATCTCTTGCTGGCCTCATCTCCTTGGTCCTTCATGCAACCTCAGCTGCCATGTCTCATTGCTACTTGGAAAAAAGATGAATGCCTATTCAATCTGATTATCTATAATCTCTTTCTATTAGCTTAAACAAACTGCGTCCTCCAAAGCCAGATCGATATTTCGAGCTTTACAGTTGGTGAAGGACTTCAGGAATGACAAAGTATGAGAAAGAGGTCATATTTGATGGAATTCTTTTTATTAATGTTTTTGTTAATTTTTAAATTAGGGAAAATTGTTGGACGTTGATCTTTGTGCTCTTTAAGGTAAACTTTGCATGTTAATAGCGATTTTTTTAGCGAAGTTTACATGTTAATAGCGATTTTTAAGTTTTAGCAGATTTTAATTATTAAAAAAAAAAATCCAAACCAGATTATATAGAGATCACGAGTTTTACTATTTGATCGTGGGTCCAGACCAAAGATGATAACATTGCGTTATCTCCACTTCTTTCGTTTAATTCACTTGTTCATATATACAGTACTCACTCATTTGTTATCCTCTTTTAATGTCCAAGATCCACCGTGTTGTATGAATCTTTTTTGTAGGGTTATATCATAAATGCAATTAAATCCAGTCAGAGTAAACTGTATTGTATTTTTCAGCCAAAGCATAAACGGTCAGTAGCTTGTAATAAAACATATTGTTCGGAATAAAAAAAGATGTATCATTTTTTCGCTGTTGATAAATCTTGAGAAAAATCTTGTAGCAATTCATGAAATTGATAGTCTTCAACAATTATTTTTGGTTTCTGTTTACTTCGCTTATATATATAATGAACTAGGGTCAGCCCGCCCTACGGGCGGAATTAATTTTACTTTGATCTAGTTTTTTATTTTTTATATGATTTATGGTTTGTTTTTTAGATTTGAATTTGCAAAAGATGTGTATAGTGTACTAAAAACCATATTGTATTACATAAATAAATGATACAATATATTTGTTTTGTGGGTTTGAAGATTTAGTTAATTTATAAGTATAAAATAATATGTTGATAAACTGTGGTCCTCGAGTTTGACTAAACTGTGGTTTACAATTTGTACATTCCTATTTTTATTCTATAACTATTTTCAGTAATCATTAGAATTATGTTGATTGTTTGTCAGTGGCGTGAATATTCATGAAAATGAATTAGTATGATTAATAATAGATTAAATTTATAATATAATTTAACTTATTAGTACAAAAGTTGTGATATTTGTTCAAGATATTCTATTAGTGGTGGCAAATCTTTTATTAATATAGCTTAGGAAACATTATAATGAATCTTTTTATATATTAGAGATTATTTTTTGTTACTGTCTTGTACATATTTATGATTTATAACTTTTAGTGTTTTGAGATATTTTTTATTAGTTATTTCTGTTTTTCAAAGAGTTGATATTTATTCTAAAAATTAATTTTTGAAAAAAGCAAAGAAAACTAAATAAGTGAGTACACCGTTTTTGTGTTCTTTTTCATTCAAACACCCTTTTACAACACTGCGGTGTTCTCAAATGCATTAGTTTGTGACGAAATACAATGCAAAAATACACATCACAACCCCCATTATATAAAATAGAAAGCTGAAATTAGAAAAATTATGTAATTTATCCCAAGTATAAAATTTTTTTTTTTAAGTTTCAGGTAATGTTACGAACTTACGACAGAAGAACCGACAGAACTCTTAATAATATATGGTAGGGAAGTGGCAATATTAATTGTGAACAAAACGACAAATACTATAAGTTCAAACCGGTTCATTATTAGAAACGGTACAAATGAAAAATCAGACACAAACCACACCAAACAAAATAACCTATTTTTTTAGCAAACCACCCGACAAAACTTGATATATAGTATCAACCGGACAACAATTCTACATCTTCAGAAACAGAAAGACCCGACTCATCCTCACAAATAAGCCACATTCTATACTGCAGAAGAATTTTACTCACTGTTGCTTACTCTCCAAAGGCCTCTCACCTTGTTGACCTTCCGCAAGTTGTATGCTTCCAGACTTTGTTCACAAAGAAAAGAGCCTCAGGTTATATCAGCCCTTAAATATAAGAAATATATTTAAGCCCTTAAATAACTATAAGAAATAAAACCAAAGGTTGATGTTGAGTAATTGTTAAAACCTTGCGTCCAGGTGATGACTGCAACCAAACAAAGAGAAACCACCAATATCAGCTTCCGAGGTTTGAGTTACATGTAAAACCATCTTAACCACTTAGTACCTTTTTATGCTCTTCTTTCCTTGCTCATCCTTTTCATTGTCATCCTCGTCCTCCTCTACTCATCTTCCTCCCTTCGCATCCTCATCATCATCTTCGGTAACCTCATCATCATCGTTGTCCATCTCAAGGTAATATGCATCAACAACTTCACCAGTAAACTTTGACACAACACGCAAGACGATTTTCTCTTTAATGGTTTGATCTACTGATTAAACAATCGACATATTTAGATCCTAGAACTGAGCTAAAAAGAAAATAGAACTGAATATGAGATCAGGAGTCAGGCCTGTTGTCATAGTCGTGCTCCATTTGGCCTTGGAGTTCTTCAGCATGTGAAATAAAAAAAAATATTAGGTTAACACTTAACGCATTTTGATTCTGAAGTACTAAATCAAGTATCAAGTTTTCTTTGGGGGATGGCCATACCTATCCATCATCAGGATCATTGTTGTTCTCAGGAACTTGAAGTGGACTGAAGAATTTGCAGAAACTCTTACAGATAATATTTGGAAGTCCACCAAAATCCATGATCCCAAATGAAATAGAAGTTTCATTTCATCTAGGTGGAAGATGGATTCACCTGAATCTCTCTGAGAACCTCGCTTCCCAACAGTGAGACTCAAGTTCTCAAGGACAGCCAAACGTTGGACAACCAAAGAGTACACTGTACATCTTGTTCGGCACAAAATGACAAAATCAGCACAAACAAACATGATAACAATCTCGAGTTTCAGAGACAATCCTCAAACCAAAGATAGTTGCTCTAAATCATTTTAGTGACATCGAATCAGAAAAAAGCACAAACCTCTACTTAGAGTTACAAAAACTTTCGAAAGTAAAAATAACATTCATGTACAGATGCAGAGATAATCCTCAACGTAACGTCCATTGCTATGAATCATTTTAGTCAACTCAATAGGTAAAATAAATCTTTAAAGTAAGCTCGAAATATTTGCTTCGTCTAAGTAAAACAGACCTTGAGAGCATTCAGAAGAACTGCTCGATCATCCCGTTAAGAGTTTTTTCTTTTTTTAACTTTTCCCCATTAAGAGTTACGAAGCAAACCACTAAAAGATTAGTATTTTTAAAAATAATATATATGAAAACAAACAAATCATTAGCGGTACCACTAAGAGATACGATCGCTAGGATTATATACCTGCGGTAAGATCAAGGCGTTCTTCTTGTTGCTCATTTTCGCAGGATCTAGACTCCCTCGTCATCACACATAAAGCATAAATCATAAAAAAATTATTAAATACAAAACAAACAAACACGAAGGGGTTCGACCTTATTTCGCAAATTCAACAATCAATAAGAGGTTTTATTTCTAATATATAAACCTAATCAAAAATATAACAAAACATAAAGAAGTTAGCCGGATTTTTGAGTTCATGGAGAGGAAACTTACATCTATTTATACACAGCCCCTCACATCTAACCAGCGCATCAAAGAAACATCGTGTGAGAATTAATCAAAGGGATTAAAGACAGATTCATAACGCAGTCCGTTACAGACATGAGATGAAGCGCAATCGTCACCGCCGCTAAGCCGGAGGAAGATGAGAGACGAAGTTGGTGGTTTCGGATACGACGTACAGTGGGATTGATTTTATGTAATGGGCCGCTTGATATAAAAGCCCAAGGCGCCATATGACTAAATGAAACGATGCACTTTGATGAACGGGACACGTGTCACGCTATCAGCCTTCGAATTTGTGACCTGGATGCTGAGGTGGCTTCACTAGGAAGGATGAAAACAGTTCTTTATATATAAAGATTCTGATGAGCCTATCCGGACACCCAGCAAGCCTATTAAATTAGCTACTATTGGCTATGTCACTCAGTATCTGCTCCGAAATTGTCGACACATAATGGAGCAATGCGCGTGTAAATGGCTATAGTAAAATGAGTAGCATGCACGTGCTGTTTGTGCGACATCGTACGCCAAAATCGGGCCGTGGGGTCGAATATGTTAACCACAGTAAACATGAAAATATTTTCTTGTAGTTTTTCTTCTTAAACCTATTTTACTGTAGTGATGAACCGGATTAGTTGAACTTTCACCAGAAACAACTTATTTCAGTAGCTTACCAATGAGGGAACACCAGTCAAAACTGAAATCATCTTATTATACTAATAAACTAATAATATTTATTTTACCAAAAAGATAGTACTCCTTTCTTTTCTTTTTGTATGATGTTTTAGGGAATATTTTAGTTTCAATTTATATGATGTTTTAAAAAAAATTATGTAAAAGAGCAGTTGAATAAAATATTAAAAGTTAATGTTTATTTTTGTCTTATTTGTCTAAAATAACAATGATTAATTACTTTTGGTTACTTTTGTTATAATCAAGTGTTTTTAATAAAAGTATTTTTTTTCTTAATTTGTGTGTTTATATTAAAACATTTTTAGAAACAGAGGGATTAATATCTAATAATACAAATGACTTTAAAAGGAAAATGACAAAAAGAGGAGGGGCATGGTGCAATTGCGTGTCTGATTCTGTTCAGTCCGGAGCATTAGCAACAATTACTTAGAACATCACGATTTTATGCGATATCTTAAGTTGTATGTAAGATTTTATAAAAAAAAATATGAAGAATAAGGCAAACAACCGGGCTTCGTAGCCTGGTGGTAATGGAACCTCGGCTGAGGTGCCCGCCACCCAGCTTCGAAACCCGGCCACAGCGATTTAACATCCTTACTGCTGGGGCGCTGGACCCCTTCGGGGGATATTTGAGAAAGTGACTGCCCAGACACCAGAGATATCAAAAAAAAAAAAAAGAATAAGGCAAACTTTTATTTGAGCGTATTGCATTATGATTTTTCTTTAACATACTGCTCCAATATTCCTCAATTTGCCAAAGTATTAATGATTCATGTCAGTAAGTAGTTAGTCTCTTTGATAAAATGTAACGATCCAGATTGACATCTATTTATGATATGAATTTGATGCAAGTAGTTAGTTTTTTTTTTTTTGAGCAACGCAAGTAGTTAGTCTCTTTCAATATTATGGTTTAGAGCAAAGGACGTTCTCAGTTAATCTCTGCAGATTGACTGTACAAATCTGCAACCATTCTGAACCTGAGATTATTATCCCATATTTATTGTATTCCTCTGCCGACTGAACTGTATGGCCAAATAAGAAAACATCTACTTTAAGTTTGAAGTCTCACCTATTTTCTTTGTTTTATTTGACTTTATCCGCATACCACCATGTGCTAAAATGACGATCCACAATTAATTCAGAAAAGTTTATTTGTCTTGATTTTGTCTGAGGTATTAGGATAAGATCTGGGCATTAAGCATGTTGAATTTATATAAAAGTTATTTAAGAAATATTGTATGAAAAGATAAATTTATATTCTTGAATGACTTAATATTTTTGGTTTTTAAACAATTTTTTAAAAGGTTTTTTGTTAATTAAATAATTTATTTACTGATAAGTTGATCTCACTGAAAATATACTTTATGTGAAAAAATCATTTATCGCATAATAACCTAACATTTAGGTCGAAGAATCTCAGGTTTACTATTTTTGCTATAATGATCGGTATTATATTATGATTTAGCAATTAAAAATTAATTATGGTTATAAGAAGTTTACGTTCACGTGTCAAACCTATCTATATTAAATATTTTCTTTTTTATGTCGTTTTTTCATTTTGGTTATTACTCGATATAAGTATCGATTTTGAAGTTTATTCTCATTTTGTTCTTTTGTTTTAGCCTGAGATTAAAAAATATTTAAGGTTTAAAATTATTAAAAAGATACATACTTAGGTTAAGATTTGCGTCTTGTGCAGAATAAATATTTTATATTTATTACTTATTTTATGTTTTTCTGCATATTATGAAATAGTAAAATAATAAATATAGATTAAATAACTAAGAAATCAGTTACTGTTGTGTAATAAGTCGGTGTGCGCATATAAGTTAAACGAATACTCTTGTTTGTTCGCAATCATTTTAGAGAAAACATATCAAAGTAATCAATATTATCTATG
>NC_079517.1:10930949-10945759 GCF_000801105.2 Raphanus sativus
AAACAAAAATAATAGAAAATATACATATTGTTAGCAAATCTTAATTATTTAAATTCATTAATTGCGATATATATTTTAGTCACATTAGATAATTCCGTAGATTTTATTTAAAGAAAGAATAAATAATAAATTTCAATTTGATAAATGAATGGTCTATAATGAACATACTATATATTATAATATTTTCCCTAGCATAAGCAAAGTTATCATTTCAATTACGTGACAACTAAGCAGAGCACTTTTTATTTAGTACAAACTACATGTTATAACTTTTTAAATATTCTCCTTTAATATATAGGGGAATATGACGTGATGAATAATATTTCAGCGGAAACTCTTTAACTACGTGATGAATAATAATATTGTAGCGGAAATCTCAAAACCATGTAGAATAGTTTCAACATCCATTTTTTCAACATGGTTTTTCTATTTCTATATTTTTCATCATATTCTCTTTTTTCCACCTAATTTATTCAACATCATTTTTATTTTTAATCTCTATAATAGTTTGTTTTAAAAAATTCAACAATCTACCTTACCATTTTTAATTTATATTTGGAAGTTTTTCAAAAACAACTTAAAATTTCAAGTCGACTCTAAAATCAACTTATTTTGTCATTACTATTCACCCATGAAATTTTTAAACCCTCCTTACATTTTCGAAATATTTACAACATTGTCATTATTATTTAATTTTTCAATTATTCCGAAAATGACAAAAATTCAGTTACACCTAAAACATTTGTTTTTATTTACAACAATGTCCGACCACCATGAACTGCCATTTTAAGCTCCTAAAAGCTCAAGAATTCAATTTCTAACCAATTTTCTCATTTTGAACCAACAAAACTCAATTTCCTCTCATTTTCTCTCAGTTTTCAGGTAGAGAGGTTAGTGAAAGGATAGCGAAGTGTGTTTAAGAAAAGTGATTGTGGTTACAAGAGACAGAGACTGTCAAATCACATGTTGCCAGTTAGTTATGACTACTTCATTTGTTTAGATTCACCCTTAATAGTATTCCCACTTTCTTTATAAAGCCATGGAAACAACTCGATGTATATTGTCATTGTCAATGGCATTTAAGTGATTTAAGTGAAAATTTGTAAAAGAAAAAAAAGTGAAAAAACAAAGATCCATAGAAGCCGGGAAAAGGAAAGTGGAGAGACCATAAAGAGAATGAGCTTAGGTTTCTATTATCCTATATATGTATTTGTATAGTTTCATCTTTGTATACGTGTATAGGGAGATTGTATAGAGTATAAATACAGTAGTTTGTACATACATTTTGATTAATGAGAATGGGTTAACTTTACTCATATGGTATCAGAGCGATATGAGCTCGTTCTCTAACTGACACTTCCGCCGTCTTCACTCACCGTAACCGTTTTTTTTTTCCTCCGCCGTCTTCTCGGATCTTTCCGATCATCTCTCTGCCGTCTTCGATTCGCTTCTCTCATCGTTCCCTGTGCAATCTCAGCTCAACTTCAGATCGTCTTTGACATCGGAGCTCGAGATCCATATCAATGGGGAAACGAAACTGCAAATCGAAGTATCGTCGCTCTTCGCCGGATCTTCCGGAATCTCAATCACCGACTTCTCCGATGACTCGTGATAGACCTTCTGGATCTAATCAACGTCGCGATGTCACCGAATCTCCTGACCTCACTCGATCTGTTCATCCTCCATCTGTGGCTCGCTTTGAGGTATCCGATTCACCTGATAACCTTCACTCTCCCTATCATCTACTTAACTCCGATCATCCTGGACTAGTTCTAGTTGCGGAACCTTTAGATGGTAGCAATTATGGTGTTTGGATCATCGCGATGACCACTAGTCTTGAGGCTAAGAACAAATTAGGATTCGTTGATGGTTCCATTGTTAAGCCTTCTGAAGATGATCCTTACTTTCGAATCTGGTGTCGATGCAATAGTATGATCAAGTCTTGGTTGTTGAATAGTGTGACTAAACAGATCTACACGAGTATCCTTTACTTCAAGAATGCTTCGGATATTTGGGCAGATCTTCACACACGCTATCACAAATCTAATCTTCCAAGACTGTACAAGCTTCGTCATCAACTTCATTCCTTCAAGCAAGGCAGCTTGGATCTCTCCTCATATCATACGAAGACTCAGTCATTGTGGGAGGAACTCTCTAGTCTTCAAAGTGCTAATCACACTATTGAAGATCTTATCACAGAACGGGAGACCAATCGCATCATTGATTTCCTTATGGGACTCAATGATAACTACGAGAACATACGTAGCAGGATTCTTATGAAGAAAGTTCTTCCTAGTTTCTCTGAAGTCTTCAATCTTCTGGATCAAGATGACAGTCATCGTGCTGCTCACACTCAGACTTCAACTTTGGAAGCTCCTGCTGCTTTTCAGGTCTCTCAGTCTAATGATCAGAACTCAGCTAAACCTTCTTCTGGTGGTTATCAGCGAAGGGATAGACCATATTGTACATTCTGTCACCGTCCTGGTCATGTTATTGATCGGTGCTACAAGAAACATGGCTATCCTAATAGCATGAAACCTACGCCAAAGAGTGATACGCTGACTAACACTCCGTCTGCAAATGCTGCTATTGTTGATACATCTCCAGCTGGTGATTTGAATGCTACAGATTTATCTTCAACACAGATCCAACAGCTAGTATCTTTCCTCAGCAGCAAACTCCAGACTCCAGCGAATCATCCCACTCCAGAAGTTCACTCTGTCTCAGTTTCCCTTCCTTCTTCTTCCAGTGTCTGTCCTATCTCCGGTAATTTTCATCCCTCTATTCATTGTTCTCTTACCGGTAGTGATAAACCCTATGTCTGCTCAATGACGAATAATACAACTCCTATGAATGCTTGGGTGATAGATTCAGGGGCAACCAATCATATAACTCATCAAAGAGCTTCTTTCATCTCTTTTAAACCCCTCCCTAACACCACTGTTTCTTTACCAAATGGAGTTCTGGTTAGCATTGTCGGCATAGGAACCATAGCACTGGGTAGAGACTTAGTTTTAGACGATGTTCTCTATATCCCACAATTCAAGTTTAACCTCCTAAGTGTTAGCTGTCTTACTAAAGCCTTACACTGTAGAGTTTGGTTTGACGAATCTTCTTGTGGTATTCAGGATCCTACTCGGGAATCAATGATTGGAATGGGTAGAGAGGTGGCAAATCTTTACTTCCTGGATATAGAGTCGTTATCAACTCAAGGTACCCTTCAAAATGTCTTTGTAGCTGCTGTTTCAAGCCTAGACTTGTGGCATAAGAGATTAGGACACCCATCTATGTCCAAATTAGAATCTATGCAACCTGTTTTAGCATTTCCTAAGCAGCCTAATAATGTTGATACTCATTGTAAGATTTGCCATTTATCAAAACAAAAACATCTCCCTTTTGTATCGCATAACAACATTAGTAAAAACCCCTTTGAGCTTATCCATATCGATACTTGGGGTCCCTTTGCTACTCCCACTCACGATGGTTTTAGGTACTTCCTCACTATCGTTGATGATGCTTCTAGAGCCACTTGGGTTTACCTTCTTAAGAAGAAGTCTGATGTTCTTACAATCTTCCCGGGTTTTATAGAAATGGTAGAGACCCAATTCAATAGGAAGATAAAGGGTGTTAGGTCTGACAATGCTCCAGAACTCAAATTCTCTTCTCTTTATAAATCCAAAGGCATTCTCTCTTTTCATTCTTGCCCTGAAACTCCACAACAAAATTCAGTTGTGGAGCGTAAGCACCAACACATTCTTAATGTGGCTCGGGCTCTTCTCTATCAATCTCATCTCCCATTACCCTATTGGGGTGACTGCATTCTAACCGCAGTTCACTTGATCAACCGTCTCCCTGCTCCCATTCTAACCAACAAAAGTCCCTTTGAAGTTCTCACTACTAAAACCCCTGATTATGATCTTCTTAGAGCTTTTGGTTGCCTCTGTTACGCTTCCACCTCCCCTAAAGGCAGACGTAAATTTGATCCTCGAGCTCGTGCATGCGTTTTCCTTGGTTATCCTTCGGGAACCAAAGGTTATAAACTTCTTGACCTCGAGAGCAATTCCATATCTGTCTCTCGACATGTCATCTTTCATGAAGAGCTCTTTCCTCTAGTTAGTACTGATCTTCCTCTCTCATCTTCTCTCTTCTTTCAAGATCAGTTACTAACAAAAGCTCCTGTGCAAGTCAATGTTCCTGATGTTGAGACTTCTTCTCATACATCGTCTGTAGATATCTCGCCCACTGCGGATACTACGATTGATGCTGAACCTTCTGTTCTACCATCACACAGGAGACTTAAAAAGCCTGCTTACCTTCAAGATTACTATTGCAATGCAATAGGATCTTCGACCCTTCATGAAATCTCCTCTGTGCTTTCATATGATAAAGTATCCCCACTTTATCTCTCTTTCTTAGTGTCTATCGATAAAGTCAAAGAACCCTTAACCTATGCTGAGGCAAAGAGACTTCTGGTGTGGGATGATCCAATGGATGAGGAGATTGATGCTTTGGAAGGCACTGGCACGTGGACTATTTGCACATTACCACCTGATAAGACTCCCATCGGTTGCAAATGGGTATTCAAGGTGAAATTCAACGCAGATGGGACAGTGGAACGATATAAAGCTCGTCTAGTAGCTAAAGGCTACACTCAACAGGAAGGAGTTGATTATCATGATACCTTCTCCCCTGTTGTAAAGCTCACCACTGTTAAGCTTCTCCTCGGTCTTGCAGCGATACATAATTTTTCTCTTCATCAACTCGACATTTCCAACGCTTTTCTCAATGGCGACCTTGATGAAGAGATCTACATGCGTCTTCCTCCTGGCTACGCACAGAGAAAGGGGGACAAGCTTCCTCCTAATGCTGTTTGTAAGCTTGAGAAATCCCTCTATGGTCTTAAGCAAGCCTCGCGACAGTGGTTTCTCAAATTCTCAACCACTCTTATTTCTCTGGGCTTTACTCAAACACATTCAGATCATACGTGTTTTCTCAAACTTATTGAAGGTCTCTTTCTCTGTGTGATTGTCTATGTTGACGATATCATCATCTGCAGCAATAATGATTCTGAAGTTACTCTGTTAACGACTCAGCTGCAGTCTCACTTTAAGCTTCGTGACTTGGGTCATCTCAAGTACTTCTTAGGTCTTGAGATTGCTCGGTCTACTGATGGAATTCATGTTTGTCAACGAAAGTATGCCCTTGATTTACTTGATGATACGGGTTTACTTGGTTGCAAACCATCTAGCATTCCTATGGATCCTTCCATCAAGCTTCACTTTGAACCTCCAAAAGGTACCCGTGATGATCTCGTTGATGCTGCAGCTTATCGTCGATTGGTTGGTCGCTTGATGTACT
The DNA here is from genome assembly GCF_000801105.2 of Raphanus sativus. Classification (NCBI taxonomy): domain Eukaryota; kingdom Viridiplantae; phylum Streptophyta; class Magnoliopsida; order Brassicales; family Brassicaceae; genus Raphanus; species Raphanus sativus. The sequence goes on from NC_079517.1 coordinate 10,936,308, forward strand.
TACAGATCACACGACCTGACATCACGTTTGCTGTTAACAAACTGAGTCAGTACTCTTCTGCTCCTCGCAAAAGTCATCATAAAGCTCTGCTCAAGGTTCTTCACTACATTAAGGGAACTATTGGCCAGGGTTTATTCTATTCTTCAACCGCAGAAATGCAGATTCAAGCTTTTGCAGATGCTGATTGGGGCTCGTGTCAAGACTCACGACGTTCAACTTCAGGCTTCTGCATCTTCATCGGTTCTTCTCTTATCTCATGGAAATCGAAGAAGCAGAAGGTTGTCTCCAAGAGCTCTGCTGAAGCTGAATATCGCAGTCTTTCTCTTGCTACTGATGAACTGTTTTGGTTGACTAATTTCCTCACTGAGCTTCGTATTCCGTTGGCCAAGCAGACACTGCTTTTCTGTGACAATTCTGCTGCTATACATATTGCTCATAACTCGGTGTTTCATGAACGCACCAAGAACCTTGAGATGGATTGTCACAGTGTCCGTGAGCGATTGATTGCAGGTTTATTCAAGCTTCTACATGTGAGGACAGATTTACAGTTGGCTGATCCCTTTACTAAACCGATGTACCCTGCACCGTTTAAGAGGTTGTTGGGCAAGATGGGTCTTCTCAACATTTTCGTCCCATCTTGAGGGGGACTATTATCCTATATATGTATTTGTATAGTTTCATCTTTGTATACGTGTATAGGGAGATTGTATAGAGTATAAATACAGTAGTTTGTACATACATTTTGATTAATGAGAATGGGTTAACTTTACTCATAGTTTCTTCGAAGTGTCTCTTTCTTGCTCCTCACACGTGAGATGAAACTAACTGTTTTCTACATTGACTACACTTTAAATAAACTAGAGATCAGAATAATGTATTGTAAACCATTTTGGTTTACAATACATTTTGACCAGCAAGCAATCATAGTAGTAAGTAACTACTAACATTAATTTTTCGTTAGAAACAACAAAAAAAAACAAGGAAAGTTTAGCTAAAAAGCGGTTTACGGATGTTTAACAACTTTCCGTATCTCTTTCACTTTCCCAAACACATCTTATTTTCAATCTCCTTACGGTTTCACATGTTTGGCTATCAAATCAGTTCGTGATAGTCCATAAACTTTTTAATAGTTGCCTAATAACATTTTATCAGAAAACACGGTCACAACATATACATACACGCAGATAGCTTAGAGCCGTACGTCATAATATCACAAAAACATCAAATAGTAAGAAATAAAAATCAAATATTCCTTCTGTTTTTTTTGTAAGATGTTTTAGCATAAACACACGAATTAAAAAAAAATTACTTTTAATGAAACCGCTTGATCATAACAAAAAAGTAAGAAAAAATACTTAATCATTGCTATTCTAAATAAATAAGACAAAAACTACATATTGACTTTTAATATTTTAATCAATTGTTTTAATATTTTTGCATAGAAAGTTTCAAAACATCATACAAATTATTGAAACAAAATTATCTTCTAAAACATTATACAAAAAGAAACCGAGGAGGTAGTATTTAATATCACCACACCTTTTCCCCCTATGAGGATGGAGATACATCCTGCTGACGTGTCATTTCTCTCCATTACACCTCGGTTCCTGTCTTCTTCTTCCTAATAGGTCATCGCTAACCAACAACATGTCTGAAGACCATCGCCGTTGGATGGATCAGATTGCCTCATGTGACTATTTCTCTTTTGACTTTAGCAGCTATCAGCATAGTGGTCACTATTATGCAAGTCATAGAGAAGAAGAGATTAAAAATCCTAATCAAAGTAATAACGGCAACTGCAGCAAAAAAGAGACAAGAGTCTGTGGAAACTTTAGACACTCGTCAAAAGCTTCGGCGGCGAGAGGACATTGGAGACCGGCTGAAGATGCTAAGCTGAAAGAACTAGTCGCCCTCTACGGCCCACAAAACTGGAACCTCATCGCCGAAAAGCTCCAAGGAAGATCCGGTAAGTAAAATACTCTCTTTATAATCAAGATTCAAGTTCTTGATGTTTATGGTGTTAATGTTTGGCAGGGAAAAGTTGTAGGCTTAGATGGTTTAACCAACTAGACCCCAGGATAAACAGGAGAACCTTTAGTGAGGAAGAAGAGGAGATGCTAATGCAAGCTCATAATCTTTATGGGAACAAATGGGCGATGATAGCAAGGCTTTTCCCTGGAAGGACTGATAATTCTGTGAAGAACCATTGGCATGTTATAATGGCTCGCAAGTTTAGAGAACAATCTTCAGTTTACCGCAGGAGGAAAACGCTGATTCCTCTTAAGCCACTCGTTAACCCTAGTCCCCTCTCTTGCAATGGTTTTGACCCGACTAGGTCAGATATGATCCACCTTGTTAGTAATGACCAGAACCACCTTATGTTACCAATTCCTTGCTTCCCAGGTTTGAGATTGTCCTTTGTTTCCTTAATTTGGTTTGGTTTAAACTTTTTTTTATCCTTAAGTGCATGCGGTTTTGTATATATTCCTTTTGTTTTGTAACGTTTAGGTTATGCTCATGAAAATGAGAGTCCGTTGATGTTGGGAATGCTTCAAAACCAAATGATGGTGGACGACTACTCTGCACGGACACGAGAGGCTACTACATTCGATTTTTTAAACCAAACCGAGAAGTGTGAGATGCTTGGTGACGGCATGAATGAGCAGAAGAAACCACACTTTATCGACTTTCTTGGTTTGGGGACAGCGTGATCATCATCATGAACAAGAGCGTGATTAGGTTAGTTAGCAAAAAGTCTGAGATGATCAGAGTCTATTCAATGTAGTTTTGTTGCGTTACCTAATATATTAATTGTTGTCCTTATGACTAGTCCCATCCCATGCAACATTCTTAAAGTCGTGTTAGTTAGTTACGCACGTACCACTCTTTGGTGATTTAATGATTATGCCAAATTGTCTCACTTTCAAAAGTAAAGATGTTTTAAATTACAGAAATGTACCGCCTTATAGTTCTAACTAACTCTACAATTTATACGAAAATGTCGCATTCCATCATTAAATGTGGGGTAAGAGTAACAACATGTTTCGTATATGAAGGGGAAGGTGACATATGCTAAAGAAGGGACGATGATGTGGAACTAAAGAAGCGACAAAAAGGAAAGTAACAGAGAGATCTGAGATAGAGAAGTCAAGTTAAAGAGAATAATGTACGTTTGTATTTATTTGGAGTATGCAGAAAATTTACAATACCATGCGATATTGATGAGGTCACAACTTACAAGATTCAGGCTCAAATTGTGCAACAAAAATATTCAAACAGCTACTCTTAATTATTTCTCACACCAATTGCATCTTTTTTGTTCCCTCCAAGCAAAAACATTTTCTCCTTCCATTGACTCTTACTTAGACCAACATTAACGGTGGTTCTAAAGTATGTCCTTAGCGTTAAAGTGATTAAAAATAAATGCAATTAATCGGTAAATTAGTGCGACGTCCTTAGCGTAGATACATTTGAGCGCGTCCTTACGTGCAACGTGTCGTATCCGGAGTGGCCGATGAGCTTTCGTGAGGGGAGTCTGAAAAATGGATCGACATTTTCATTTCTTGGTCTGTTTCGTTCTCAACGAGGGCGATTGAAAAGGCGATTTCGACGGATATCCTCATCTCGTCTCTGCCGGTTCTCTCGACGGATCTCTCGACGGATATCCTCATCTCGTCTCTGCCGGTTCTCTCGGTGGTTCTCTCGACGGTTCTCTCGACGGATCTCTCGGTGGTTCAAGCGACGGTTCAGTCGGCGGTTCAATCGACGGTTCACTCGGCGGTTCTCCTCTCTCTTCTCTGCGATTCGAAAGTTAAAGGGTAAGTGTTCCTCCTCCGTATCTGGTTCAATCGATTTGCATGTATTTGGTTATTGTTTTCGATCTACTCCGTATCTGGTTCAATCGACTTGCATGTATTGTTGTAGCGTTTGTCTTATTAATAGACTGATAGCTTTTTGACTAGAATCTGATAGCATTTTTTAGTCGTTGATTTGCTTGGCTTGGTTTGCTAGTTCGTGTTCTGTTTTTAGTTGTGTTATTAATCTGTTAGCAATCCGAATGGAGACGATCCTCCTTATTTTTAAGTAGTTGGTGTTCTGTTTTTATAAACTGAAATGTGTTTGTTTTGATTCTGAGGTTATTAGGTGAGGTGAGGCGAGGATCATCTACAACCCTATTTCAAAGCTGCTGAGGCGAGGATCATCTACAATAAGACAGACAACCAAACCATTTCGTCCAGAGCTCTAGGTAATTAACTTTCTATTCAGGTCCCAAGTGATGTAGTTGGTATATAAGTCGTGTAGGCATGTAGTTATGTAGTTAATCTCTAGTTTGATTGCAACCAAAGCGTTTAGACTTGAACTCGTTAACTTGAAATTTGTCTCTAGTTTGATTGGAACCAAAGCGTTTAGACTTGAAGTAATGTGTATTAACTGAGTTGAAGTTAATGTCTCTTGGTAGTTATATGTCATGTTATGGCTGTGTAATGTGTATTAACTGAGTTGTACTTTTGTAGTTAGGTCATTATGATTGTCTTAGTTAATTTTTTCTTTCACTCTTCTCTGCTTTAACTCACTCATCTCCCTTCTTAATGCTATTTAACCATCTTGCCAGAAACGATTTTATCACCATCATCTTCTTTCTCTCTTCTCTTCTTTCGTTCAGTCCTCTCTCTTCTTTATTCTCCTTTCACATCTCTCTTCTATGGATCCAAGGACACCGTATAGCCAGTCTGCTGGTTATATGGGCCTTCTTCAAAGTCAAGAAGGAAGTCTTCATCATGACAACTCTCCTTATGAGAGTTATCATTCTGGATCTTCGCAGATCCCTCTGTTCAGTTCACAACAAAGCGAGGCTCCAACTCCACCTACAGACAGTCCCGTGGAGCGTGCAAAGAGACATAAATGGACCCCAGTGGAGGACGAGATGCTGATCAGTGCCTGGTTAAACACTTCTAAAGACCCTATTACCAGCAATTACCAAAAGTCGGGGACATTCTGGAAACGAGTAGGGGATAGTTTCTTCGAAGCTCTGAATGGTGGACCTGGTGGTGACACATCCGCGCATCGGAATTACAAGCAGAGGTGGCACAAAATAAATGATCTTGTCAACAAGTTTTGTGGTGCATATGCGGCTGCGGAGAGAAGAATTACTAGTGGTCAGCATGAGAATGATGTTCTGAAGGTGGCCCACGACATATACTTCGCTGATCAGGGCTATAAATTCACACTTGAACATGCGTGGTGCGTGTTGAGGTATGAGCAGAAATGGGTTAACCTCAACCCCACTAAATCTTCTGGAGGTTCTAAGAGGAAGGCAGATTCAGAAACTTCAACCACAAGTGAAAGTGTAAAGGCTGGTGAGGATGCTCAGACAAGACCTGAAGGTGTAAAGGCTGCAAAAGCAAGACGCAGTGCAATGGGTAAGGGGAAGTCTGTTGCTGACTATACAGCGGTTTGGGAGATGAGGAAGGAAGATTTGGAGAAGAAAGAAAAACTGACAAAGTTTGCCATCTTAGACAGTCTGATAGCCAAATCCAAAACCACCACACTCACTCAGGCTGAAGAAGTAGCCAAAGAGAAGCTCCTCGCGGAGTATTTCTAGATATTAAGTTGTTTGGTTCGTTTGTATGCTTTTTATGTGATCGGTCTCTATATTAAGTTGTATGTTTTGTTTGTATGCTTCCTGGTTGTTTTTAATTAAGCATAGGTTTGTATCATTAATCATAAGTTTGTATGTTTTTAACGTTATCATAAGTTTGCCTTACTCGTTTAGATTGCTCGTTTTTAAAGTTTATTTGCTCGTTTTTAAAGTTTACTTGCTCGTTACAGGTTTTATTACACATGGGGCGTTACAGCTACAGCCAACCTTCCCAGTCTGGTACTTTTGGTGGGGATGGCTCAGACAGTGACTACAACGAATTTGAAGCTCTGATACAGGAAGACCAAGCCCAGTTAGAGGCCGAGAACCGTCAGTTTGTGTACCCTCCCCAGCCTGAAGTAGAATTCGGGTTTCCGCAGACTTGCTATTGTGGGAGTCAACCTCAGATTCGGACGTCTTATAGTAGAACCGATCCTGGACGCAGATACTACACATGCGACAATGTTGCTGATGGAGAGTGTCACGTTTGGAAGTGGTGGGACGAGGCTGTCATGGAAGAGATGAGAGCCAGGGACAGACACACACAGCAGTTAGCCGAGAAGGTTGATTCTCTCGGCTTGTTGAGTGACTTTGACACTGATCAGAAGCTTCTTAGACTGGAGAACATGTTGTGTGAGTTGGCTAAGAACAAATCAAACTCTAGCTTTGATTTTATTGTTGCTGTTATGGTTATGGTCGTGATTTTCATAGGTCTCGTCCTCATCTTTATGTAATGTTTGTGTAATGTTTTATGTTGCAAACTCTATGTATTATGTGAAACTCTTTTTATGTTGCAATGACTCTTGTATCTTTTTATGACCATCTTTTTATGATTCTTGTAATGGAAACTCTAGGTATTATGTGATAATGTGTAATGTTTTAATCACTCTTGTAATGTTTTATGACATCTATTGTGGTGGTCACGAGAAGTGATAAGCAAATGTGTCACAAGACAAACAATATAAGACAAACAATACAATTCAACCATCTCGTGAGTCTTAGTCTTTTATTTGTCTTCAACCATCTCGTGACTCAAGTGTAAGGAAAAGGTCAGAAGACAAAGAAAATACAATCACAAGATGTAATAAGCAAAAGTGTCACAAGACAAACAATATACTACTCCTTGAGCCTATAAATATGGAAAACATATTCCCGTAAAATGCACAACTTCTCTACTTCTCAGAAATAAAAACATTTTTTTCTTAATTTATGGCATCTTCTTCCAATTCTTCCAATTATCATTACCACCACAAAGATGATGAATCAATTTTCGATTCTATGTTTGAAGATTTCTTAGAACTTCCAGAAATCATTCCAGAACCGAAAGAGCGAAAAAAACGTATCTTTATTGAGAGAAACCGAGAAGAAGGTCACAATAATCTTTGGAATGATTATTTTAGCGAGACTCCCACTTACCCGCACCACATGTTCCGGAGGCGGTTTCGAATGAACCAGACATTGTTCTTGCGAATAGTTCATAGTCTCTCCCAAGAATTTGAGTACTTTCAACAAACACAAGATGCTGCTGGACGGTCTAGCCTATCTCCACTTCAAAAGTGTACCGCAGCTATTCGTCAAATGGCGTATGGTGTTGGGGCTGACATCGTTGACGAATATGTCAGACTAGCTGAAACAACTGCAAGAAATTGTTTGTTCCAATTTACCGCCGGAATTATCCACTTGTTTGGCGGTCAATACCTAAGAGATCCTACGCCCGAGGATCTGGAAAAATTACTATATATTGGAGAACAACGTGGTTTTCCAGGTATGATTGGAAGCATCGACTGTATGCATTGGGAGTGGAAGAATTGTCCGGCCGCTTGGAAAGGAATGTATTCACGAGGACACGAAAAACCAACAATTGTGTTGGAGGCGGTAGCTTCTCAAGACCTCTGGATATGGCACGCTTTTTTTGGAGCTCCAGGTACTTTGAACGATCTTAATATTCTTGATCGATCACCTGTTTTTGATGAAATAATTAACGGAAACGCTCCCGAAGTCAATTTCCATGTCAACGGAAGGGAATACGGTTTGGCTTACTATCTTGCCGATGGTATTTATCCGAAATGGGCTACTTTTATTCAATCTATCCGACTCCCACAAGGACAAAAACAGTCTTTATTTGCCACAACGCAAGAATCCGTGCGAAAGGATGTTGAGCGTGCCTTCGGAGTCCTCCAAGCTAGATTTGCGATTGTTAGAAATCCATCTAAATTATGGGATAAAAACAAAATAGGAAATATTATGAAAGCATGTATCATACTTCATAATATGATTGTTGAAGATGAACGAGGTTCCTACCTTCACGCTACAGAATTTCAACAACAAGAAGATGTCGATCCCACTTTTGTAGTCAAACGGACTACAAACCTCCGTACTACACTAGGTCGTCGAGCAGAAGTTCGAGATACTCCAGGCCATTATCAATTAAAAGAAGATTTGGTTGAACATATATGGGCTAAGTTGGAGATATACCGAATCACAACAATAATTAAGTTTATTTGAATTTCAATATAATGTTTGTTTTTTTATCTTGTATTTTTTTTTTTTTCAACTTTGTAACTTCTCATGTTTTTCTCTATGTTTTCTATTTTTTTTTAATTAAAATAATTAATTTAATTTTCTAAGGACTTTACAAAGTCCTACCAATAATCAAATATTTTCAAATGTCCTTAATATTTGTCCACACCAAAAATAACATTAAACTACTCTAAGGACAAATATTAGTAGTACCGTTAATGTTGCTCTATGCGTCTCATCAACCCAATGTCTCCCACATGTCCCCTTCTCTATCTACTCATTATTTTTGTACAAATGTGTAAAACAGATTTCCAAATAAATAAATTTAGTTTCATTCATTCATTATACATTCTATTATATGCATATTTTTATGGGTTATTTTGGGCAACAGTTTGATGTGTTATATTTTTACTAGAAAGAGGGATGTTAAATCCGGACTTGGTCTATTTTTATTTATTTTTCAGTATTTCGTTATTTCGTTTTTTTAAATAATAATTAACTATCCTATTAAATCTAATATCTACTACTTGATTTAGTTCAGTTTATATACTCTTGATTTTTGGCTTAATTGGGTTTACCAAAAATATAACTATATTTTTGTCTTTTATAATATTTTTGTTTATATGATTAAAACTCTGATTTAATAAAACATAAAAAGTATTTTCGGTACTCTAATTTTAAAATAGAACTAGATCTTGACCCGCCCAACCGGGCGGGTATTTATTTTAAGCTTTTAGTTTTTTATTTATAAATGATATATTTGTAATATTTAAACATAAATTTATATTGAAAATTAACATTTGTAGTTATAATAAAAATTAAAAGTTTAAAAAAATATTTGATATAAATTTAAAATTACTAATAAAATAATATAGAGATGGGTCATAATATTTTCCAATTCTAAAATCTTAGCATTCTTAATAACAAATAAAATTATTTATAAATAAATAAAATATATAAACATATTTGAAATTAAAAATAATTTGTTAAAAAAAAATCTTACGCCATTGTTGTTTATTTCTATAGTTTGACCCGTGTCTGTATAAAATATTTGCTTTCACTTCAATTTTTTTCTTTCTTCTAATGATAATATATATATATATATATATAATATATATAATATATATATATATGTGTTGTGTGTGTGTGTGTGTGTGTGTAAATTAATATGTATTTACATAATTGTTAGTATAACATTTTAAACAAATTTTTTATTTATTACTTTAAATAATTATTTTATGTGATTTTAATCGTCTATTTATATCACAGTGTATCATATAAAAATCTAATATTT